>NC_037678.1:39062887-39081364 GCF_003255815.1 Theropithecus gelada | reverse complement strand
ATTTTTTTTTTTTTTTTTTTTTTTGAGACAGAGTCTTGTTCTGCCACCCAGGCTGGAGTGCAGTGACATGATCTCGGCTCACTGCAGCCTCTGCCTCCCGGGTTCAGGCGATTCTCCTGCCTCAGCCTCCCGAGGAGCTGGGACTACAGGCGCCCGCCACCACGCCCGGCTAATTTTTTGTATTTTTAGTAGAGATGGGGTTTCACCGTGTTAGCCAGGATGGTCTTGATCTTCTGACCTCGTGATCCACCCGCCTCGGCCTCTGAAAGTGCTGGGATTATAGGCGTGAGCCACCGTGCCTGGCCAATTTTGTATTTTTAGTAGAAACGGGGTTTCACCATGTTGGTCAGGCTGGTCTTGAATTCCTGACCCCAGGTGATCCGCCCACCTCAGCCTCCCAAAGTGCTGGGATTACAGGCCTGAGCCACCACACCCGGCCCAGAACGTCTTTTTACTTTTTATTACTCCATCCCCCATCCTGGGTCCAGACCTGTGATAGTGAACAACCGGCTGTCTAGAGGTGAGTGGGGCGAGTGGGGCGAGTGGGGTGAGTGGGGTGAGTCCAGAGAACAGTGAGGTGCAGCCCCAGGGGTCTCGTAGCACCCGCCCCCATGTCAGGAAGTCCCACAGCCTAGAGGCTCCAGCCTCAGAGGCGGACGTAGGACCTGCCCTTTCCTCCTGAGCAGCGGGCCAGAGTCCTGAACAACAGGAAGCCCCTGAGGAGAGCTCTGCCCTGAGGGAGGGCAGGGGGCCCCCGCCAGCCCCACCCACAGCAGCGGGCCCTCCCCCCATCACCCTGATGCCTCACCCCTTGGATTCCAGAGAGGAAAGTGGGCTTTTGTGTAGTTTACATGCTCATATCTTTTTTTTTTGAAACGGAGTCGCCCAGGCTGGAGTGCGGTGGCGCGATCCTCCCAGGTTCCCGCCATTCTCCTGCCTCAGCCTCCCGAGTAGCTGGGACTACAGGCGCCTGCCACCATGCCCGGCTAATTTTTTGTATTTTTGGTAGAGACGAGGTCTCACCATGTTAGCCAGGATGGTCTCGATCTCCTGACCTCGTGATCCACCTGCCTCGGCCTTCCAAAGTGCTGAGATTACAGGCGTGAGCCCCCACAACCGGCCTGACATGCTCATATGTTAAAATCACCACTGTCACTAGAACAATTCATAATCATGGTGATAAAATAAGATTTATAACCAGCTTCAGTCAGGAGATACACACAGAGCAGATCCTCACTCCCAGACAGGGAGCCTGCAGCTGCCCCCGAGCCCACAGGTGCAGGACACACACAGACAGTTCAACCATGTCTTAAACACACAGGTGTTTATTGTTCATTTGATTTAATTTTTAAGTTCACTTTACTACGTGGATGAGATGGGTGCATATTACACTAGGCTTTCGCTATGAGAGCTGCCACCGTGAGGAGAATCCCAGCCCTCAGTTCTGCTTCCCTTTCTGAGTCCCACAAAAGCCACATGTGGGCAGCCTTGGGTTCCCATCCCAGCTGGCTGCTCCCTCTGGGGCTGTCTCGGTGGGGAGAGGGAGATGGGGCAGTGGGTCCCTGCTGACCCCTGAGCCCTGCAGGGGTCAGGATCCTCCCATAGTCCCTGGTGTGGCCCTGGAAGACGCTGGCAGTGCCTGGCCAAGGCCTCCCGCAGGATGGAAGCTGAGGGCCCTGGCTCTGGGTCCTAAGAGAACTCAGCTGCCCCCTTCACATTTTACAGCAATGGGCCAGGCAGCAGCTTTGGGATGGGGCTTCCGTGGGGAAGTGGGGGATGCTGCAGTGGTACAAAGACAGCCTCCCCTACCCCTGTCCTCCAGATGACCGTCCTCCAAGGCCAGCACTGGGCATCCAAGGGAGAGAAGGAACCCAGCCCAGAAGGTGTGGGCAGGAGAGGCCTGGAGTCAGGCCTCGACCCACAGCCCCCTCTGGGTGCCGAGTGGGAAGGGTGTGGGGGGTGGCTTGTGAACCTTACCCGCTGCCCTTCCAACCCTGGATCTGTGGGCAGCAGTCCCACAAAATCCCCCTTAGGGCTCCCTGAGGAGGACTTGTGGCTGCCACTTCCACCAGGGCAGAGGGCACAGGGGGGGCCAGCACTCCAAAGGGCTCTAGGCCGGGTCTTTCAAGGACATCCGCAAAGCCCTGGTGGGGAGGGCGGCGGGACTGTCTCACCGAGGCGCCTGGGCCAGAGGCTCTTTGGAACTCTTGCACTGCTGAGTGGGGGACTGTCCATGCTGCCCACAACCTCTAGACCACGGCAGCCTGCTCATGGGCCCCTGGCAGAGAATGCCCACTCCCCAGCAGACTCAGGGCAGGCCGCCAACTGCAGGCTTCCAGGAAGGCCCAGGGTGTCCACCTCAGGCCAGGCGGTCTCAGAGGACCCCTGTGCAACCACATTAAGGAGAGCTGCAGCCCCCACCCACCTGCCTGCCAGTTCAACAAGCTCCCGCTTAACACGCAGGCTCCCAGGCACCATCACCCCCCCTCCCCCGTTGCCCCTCCCGCATGGGGAGCCCCTTCCCCTTGGAAAGACAGCAGGTACCGTAGCCTCGCCTGTTGGCCAGGGGCGCCGGCTCAGAGGACCTGCCCTGACCTGCACATGCTGACCAGACAGCCCAGTGTAAGGACCTGCGATCCCACACCACCGCCCTGTGGTTACCACGGTCACCACCACCTCTCTCACAAGGCCCCCGGGGGACCCAGCCTCGCCCGGCCTGGTGTCTGCACCGAGGGACCGCGTCTCACGCCCGGCGGCTCCTGCAGGGGAAGCCGTGGTCAGCGACTCACCACGAGGACAGGGCGGGGCAGCTGAGTGCAGAAGAGAAGCATGAAGCTGGGGCGTGGGTGGGGGAGGAGGAACAAAAGTTGCATCTAGACAGAGGTGAACGAAACAAAACCGAAACCCGAACGTGTTCTGTCGCAGGATGGGCGCCGCCCGTCCCGGGCCCTTAGCCCGACATCTCCTCTCGCTGCTCCTTGTTCCTGCGCACCTCGGCCGCGTGCAGCTCCTGCGGGACAGGGGGCGGGAGGGCCTGAGGGCGGCGGTGGCTTGGGGTGACTCCGGGAACCCGCAGGCGCGCAGGCCTTGGCGCCCTGGCACCCGCCCGGCCTCATCTGGGCTGGCCTCCGGCGGGACCCTGAATTGAGGGGGCGGGAGCACCGGGGAGGCCGAGAGCAGGGCCGGGGCCCAAGGACGGGTTTCCGGGGAGCTGGCTGGGCCCCGCTTCTAGCTCGTACCGGAGCCGAGCTTCCTCCAGAGCACTTTCAATATAATGAATTTAGCCATCTAGTACTGCGGCTAGTGACTGTCCCACCGGGGGCAGACTCTGGACCTGCTTCTTGCGCTGCTGGGACGCCCAGTAAACACAGGATGAGCCCCCGACCCCCACCCCAGCGCAGGGCCTCCGGGTCCCCGGCCCCGCTCTGCGCCCCTCCGAGCTCCGCCCGAGCCCCGCCCCCGCCCAGTGCCCCGCCCCCTGTTGGCTACTAGCCCCGCCCCACCCCCGTCCGGTCCAGTCCCGCTCCTCCAAGCTCCGCCCCCTCCCCGCCTTCTGCCCGCCCCGAGCCCCGCCCCGGCCCCGCCCCCGCACCTTCTCGCGCAGCCGCTCGCGCAGGGCGGCCAGGTGCGCCTCGCGGATCTCCTTGCTGAGCTCCATCTTGTAGTTGAGCTTCTCCTCCGCCTGCCGGCTGAAGTTGCTGTTCTCCTCCAGTGCCTTGTGCAGCACCTCGCGCTCGTGCTCGCGCCGCTCCGCCAGCTGCTTCAGCACCTGCGCCTCCTGCGTCTGTGTGGGGCGGGCGGGCGCGCGTGAGCGGCGACCCCGGGCCCTGCCAGGCCGGACTCCTCCTCCCTGCTCTCCGCCTTCCGCCCGGCGCCCGCTCGCCGCACCCGGCGCCTCCACCTGCCCAGGCCTCAGTGGGTGCCGGGACCCCCGGGCGCTGCCCTGTGGTCGCGCTCCGCCGCCCCCGCCCCTGCCTCGCGCGCGGGTCCCGCGGTTCTGGCTGCGCCCAGGGCGCCCGCCGTGTCCTGCCGCCACTGCACACCCTGCACTGCGCGTCTCCGCCTCCAAGGACCAGCAGCGCAGGAAACCCTAACCTTGTGGGCGGTCTCTGAGCTTTCTTCCTCAGACATCCGCCCACTGAGCAGAGGAGCTGCTTGTTACACACCGGGTTCCGAGCTCCCAATTAGGTGCCCAGGAGCGGAGGAAGGGTCCCCAGGGGTGCTGGGGGAGGAGCCGGCTGGCGACCCCTGGAAGGAGAGCAGAGCAGCAGGACCCGTGCCGACGAGCCAGTCCCTACTAGTCAGCCCTGCGAACCCTGGTCCCTGGTCTCACCAGGAAGGGAACAGAGCCGCCTCCCCTGCCCAGTGCGGTGGCCTCCAGGGTGGCACTCCCAAAAAGGACATTTTAATCTCTGTTCCAGTCTCAGAGGGGCTGGTGGGAGGGGAGGCTGCAGGGAGGGGACCTGGAGCCCACACCCACCTCTCCCGGGGCCCCTCAGCCCTCCAGCAAGCCTCAGGGTCTTCATATGAGGCCCTCCTCCTGCTTCTCTGTCTCGGAGAGGGATGCCCCACCCGACGTCCCCAGGGCGCCTCTGGGGACCATCCCCTAGCATCCTGCTGGCCATGACAAGGGTGCCTCCCACTGCCACCAGAGGCTCCTGCTCCTTCCAGCTGGCCGCCGCCTCGGAACCCTTCCTCCTCTCCCTCCCATTCTTTTTTGTTTTTTGAAATGGAGTCTTGCCCTGTTGCCCAGGCTGGAGTGCAGTGGTGCAGTCTCAGCTCATGCATCCTTCCCGTCTTGGGTTCAAGCAATTCCCCTGCCTCAGACTCCCTAGTAGGTGGGGTTACAGGTGCGTGCCGCCACACCTGGCCAATTTTTGTATTTTTAGTAGAGACGGGGTTTCACCATGTTGGCCAGGCTGGTCTTGAACTCCTTAGCTCAAGTAATCTGCCTGCCTCAGCCTCCCAAAGTTCTGGGATTACAGGCGTGAGCCACCGCACCCGGCCTCTCCTCATCCCATTCCTCTCTCTCAGGAAGCGGCCCAGGGAGCTACAGCCCCTCCCGCCCCAGGCCGAGGCGCTGACCAAACCCCCCGGGAGCATCCTGAGTCTTGCAGGCCCTGTCCCCGTGGGCCACCTCCGTCGAAACTCCTGGGGGGGTGGGAGGACTCCTTGCCTTCCTCCGCTCCTCAGCTGCCTCCAGCCGCTTTTGCAGCTCCTCCAGGGAGGTGTCCTTCTTCTTGGGTGGAGAGGAGAGCATAGGGCTCTCTGGGGACAGGTCAGAAGGGGACTTGAGGATGACCTCGAAGCTCTGGCCAGAGGCCCGCTTGTCCAGCTGCTTCACCTCCATGTCTGCAAGACCAGAGTAGAGCTTCAGAGGCCCGGCCAGAGCATGGCGTGGGCTGAGCGGGATGCTCCCGGCACACATCCAACCCCAGGGCTGGGTGAGAGCAGGTGGCTGCTCCCGCAGGAATCCCAGGCCTCAGCCCCCACGATGGGCCCCTTCCCCCCAGAACCTCCCTCTCCGTAGGCAGCCAGGCTGGGAGTTCAGAGACTGTGGGAGGCCAGGGAAAAGGTGAGGTGCGTAGGCACTGCAGGGTAGGGCTAACTTTTTGTACTTTTAGTGGAGACGGGGTTTCACCCTGTTAGCCAGGATGGCAGCCGGGCACTCACCCCCATACTGGTAGATGGTGTTGGGGTGCGGCTGTGTGTAGAAGCAGGAGCAGATGAGTGACAGCACCGACAGCTCCTTCATCTTCTCCTTGTAAGCTGTGGGCACAAGGCTAGGCTGAGCAAGCGCCACTGGGGCCTGCCCACCTGGGGCCCCATTTTTCCCCATGGCTGCCTCTGGCATGTCTCTGTGAGACACGGAGCTGCCCAGCACGCTCTCGTGTGTCTCCACACCGCCGGCCCCTTCGTCTCTCCTCCAGCTCTCTTGCTTCCAGACGCTGGCGCTGTCTCCGTGGTGTGCCCCCTGCTCTGTCTCTCTCGCCTTCCGCCTCTCCCCGCTTTTCCTCTGTCTCGGCATTAATGTCTGTCCCATCTTGCACACTGACTTGTTTCTCCATCCTCCTCCCTGCCTGCTGTGGTCTGAATGTTTCCATTCCCCAGAACTCATGTGTTGAAATAGTAACCCCAAGGTGCCGGTATGTGGAGGTGGGGCACTGGGAGGGAATTAGGCCATGAGGATAGAGCCGTCCTGAGTGGTCCCAGAGGGGGGCTTCAGAGAACTCCCTCACCCTTCCATCATGTGAGGACACAGCCAGAAGATGCCACCTGTCTATGTACCAGGAGGCGAGACCTCTCCAGGCACCAAAGCTGCCGGCACCTTGATCCTGTACTTTCTGGCCTCCAGAGCTGTGGGAAGTAAGTTCCTGTCGTCTATAAACCACTCAGTCTCAGGCACCCGCACAGACTGACAAAGTCCCTGCCTCTGCCTGTCTGGGTCTCTGTTTACCTTCTGTCTGTCTGACTCTGTCACTGTCGTCGTATCTTTCCGTGTCTCGGGGGTAGCCCCTGACTCTGTCTCTTTCTCTGAGTGCATCTTTCTGTAATTCCTTGTCACTGTGTGTCTTTCTGACCCTTACCTCCCTCTGCGCCACTACTTCCCTCTCCCCTCCTCCTCCCTCCCGCTCCCTCACCAGCTCAAGCAGGCAAGAGTAACTCATGACAGGACCAGCACAGAGGCGAACCCTCTGCGGGCAGCACTTTCCTGGGCTGTAAACCTGGATGAAGCCCTCAGACCCTTCTTTCTCCTTCCTGATGATCGTGTGGTCACCCCGAGATGAAGCCAGGCCCTCTCCAGGCACATGCTCTCTGCCCATTTAGGGCTGGGCCTGGGCCACTGATGCCACCAAGAACCAAGGGAGGGCAGCTGTCCAGTCAGCCCCACAGCCAGGCCTCTTGCCCATTCAGGTCAAACAAGTGCCCACCAGCCAGTGTCCCTGCTGCCCAACCCAAACCAGAAGTAAGCCGGGCTGCTGTAGCCGTGTGCCCTGTCAGGGGAAGGGGAAGGTGTCTGCTCTCGCAGTGAACATAATTTAGCTCTTTTGGTCTATTCAGGGCGAGCCTCGCTCCTAAACAGACACTCTGGCCCGGTTTCTCACTAGTGCTCAACAATCATCTTGGCTGGGCGCAGTGGCTCACACCTGTAATCCCAGCACTTTGGAAGGCCGAGGCAGGTGGAACACCTGAGGTCAGGAGTTTGAGACTAGCCTGACCAACATGGTGAAACCCGATCTCTACTAAAAATACAAAAATTAGCCAGGCGTGGTGGCAGGCACCTGTAATCCTAGCTACCTGAGAGGCTGAGGCAGGAGAATCGCTTGAACCTGGGAGGCAGAGGTTGCAGTAAACCAAGCTTGTGCCATTGCACTCCAGCCTGGGCGACAGTGAGACTCTGTCTCAAAACAGAAAGAAAAAGAAAGAGGGAGAGGGAGAGGGAGGGAGGGGGAGAGAGAGAGAGACAGAGAAGGAAATGAAGAGAGGAGGGAGGGAGGGAGGGAAAGAGGGGAGGGGAGGGGAGGGGAGGGGAGGGGAGGGAACGGGAGAGGAGACAAAGGGAGACACAAGGCAGAAGTAATCAACCTTTCATGGTGAGCTGGGTCTTCCTGTGACAGTGCAGAGAACAGTCTGTCCTGGTCTAAATTTCCTAGTGACCTACACTTTTCTGGACAGAGCAGCACAGAGCCCAAGAGGGTGTAAGGAGGAACAGAAAGGAATCCCAGGGTGGACAGGCCCGCGTGAGAGCCTCTGGGGGAAGGATGGAGCCTTTGAGCCAGGAAGCGGGAAGCGAGGCGAAGCTACCTGTCTTGCTTATCGTCTTCAGGGAGGGAAGTGGAGGGGGACCGGGTGGGGAAGCCTCACAGGGGACTTTGACCTCACTTGTCAAATTTTATTTTATTTTATTTTTTCCTTTTTGAGACAGAGTCTCACTCTGTCGCCCAGGCTGGAGTGTAGTGGTGCGATCTCGGCTCACTGCAACCTCCGCCTCCCGGGTTCACGCCATTCTCCTGCCTCAGCCTCCCGAGTAGCTGGGACTACAGGCGCCCGCCACCTCGCCCGGTTAATTTTTTTGTACTTTTAGTAGAGATGGGCTTTCACTGTGTTAGCCAGGACGGTCTCGATCTCCTGACCTCGTGATCCGCCCACCTTGGCCTTCCAAAGTGCTGGGATTACAGGCGTGAGCCACCACGCCCGGCCATCAAGTTTTATTTTTTCACATGCAAAATCCATTCATGTATTTTTTATTAAAAGTTAATTTATTTTATTTTGAGACAGAGTCTTGCTCTGTCGCCAGGCTGCAGCACAGTGGTGCGATCTTGGCTCACTGCAACCTCCGCCTCCCAGGTCGAACCGATTCTCCTGCCTCAGCCTCCCGAGTAGCTGGGACTACAAGCGCCTGCCATGCCTGGCTAATTTTTGTAGTTTTAGTAGAGATGAGGTGTCACCATGTTGGCCAGAATGGTCTTGATCTCCTGACCTCATGATCCGCCCGCCTCAGCCTCCCGAAGTGCTGGGATTACAGGTGTGAGCCACCGCACCTGACCTACTTTATTTTTTAGAGACAGGACTGTACTCCGTTACCCATGCTGGAGTGTAGGGCGCAGCTGTGCAGTTCACTGCAGCTTTGAACTTCTGGGCTTGACTGATCCTTCCACCTCAGTAGCTGGGACTGCAGGTGCACGCCAGCACACCAGCTTTTTTTTTCTCTTTTTTCAATCTCAGCTCACTGCAAATTCCGCCTCCTGGGTTCAAGAGATTCTCCTGCCTCAGCCTCCTGAGTAACTGGGATTACAGGCACGTGCCACCATGCCCGGCTAATGTTTGTGTTTTTAGTAGAGACGGGTTTCGCCATGTTGGTCAGGCTAGTCTCAAGCTGCCACGCCCGCCCGGCCTACACACCAGCTTTAAAAAAAAAAAAAAATGTCGTAGTGGTACCGAGGCTGGGCGCGGTGGCTCACGCCTGTAATCCCAGCACTTTGGGAGGCCAACGTGGGCGGATCACGAGGTCAGGAGTTCAAGACCAGCCTGACCAACATGGTGAAACCCCATCTCTGCTAAAAATACAAAAATTAGCCGGGCAAGGTGGCAGGCACCTGTAGTGCCAGCTACTCGGGAGGCTGAGACAGGAGAATCGCTTGAACCTGGGAGGCAGAAGTTGCAGTGAGCTGAGATTTTGCCACCACACTCCAGCCTGGGTGACAGAGTGAGACTCCATCTCAAATGTATATGTATATATAGTAGCGCTGTGTTGCCCAGGCTGGTCTTTTTTTTTTTTTTTTTTTTTTTTTTTTTTGAGACGGAGTCTTGCTCTGTCGTCCAGGCTGGAGTGCAATGGCCAGATCTCAGCTCACTGCAAGCTCCGCCTCCCGGGTTTACACCATTCTCCTGCCTCAGCCTCCCGAGTAGCTGGGACTACAGGCGTCTGCCACCCCTCCCAGCTAGTTTTTTGTATTTTTTTAGTAGAGACGGGGTTTCACCATGTTAGCCAGGATGGTCTTGATCTCCTGACCTCGTGATCTGCCCGTCTCGGCCTCCCAAAGTGCTGGGATTACAGGCTCGAGCCACTGCGCCCAGCCGCCCAGGCTGGTCTTGAACTCCTGGCCTCAAGGGATCCTCCCACCTCAGCCTCCCAAAGTACTAGGATTATAGGTGTGAGCCACAGTACCTAGCCGATTAAAAATTAATTTTAAAAAGGAGGATGTGATGAGGGAGTTAGAGGGTGTGCCAGCCACGTGTTCCACAGCAGCAGGTCAGGAGACGTTGGGGACATTTAGAGGAGCTGAGGAGATGGCCAGCCCTGTGCTCAGGAGGGCAGGGGAGGGAGAGAGCAAGAGGGAGTTTGGGCTGGGGCAGAACACAGCCGGGTCCTGAGAGAGGAGAGGAAGGCAAGGACATGGCCCCTCCAGGCCTGACTCTGCCAGCAACCAGCTCCCTGTCAGCAGACTCCAGGCCCCTATCCTTCAGATCATCCTTCCTTATCATATATCCAAAACTCTGAATGTGGCCAGGCGCAGTGGCTCACGCCTGTGATCCCAGAACTTTGAGAGGCTGAGGCAGGAGGATAGCTTGAGAACAGGAGTTTGAGACCAGCCTAGGCAACATGGTGAAACCGCATCTCTACTAAAAATACAAAAATTAGCCGGGTGTGGTGGCACACGCCTGTGGTCCCAGCTACTCAGGAGGCTGAGGCATGAGAATCACTTGAGCCTGGAAGGCGGAAGTTGTAGTGAGCGGAGATCGCGCCACTGCGCTCCAGCCCGGGCAACACAGCGAGACTGTCTCAAAAAACAAAAACCGGAATGTGTTTACCATAAAGGTCAGAAAACGTGATTAACAGCTGCTCGAAGCCCCTGTCTGCCCTGAGCCTGTGGGAGTGAGGCCTACCCTGTGGTCTGGCTACAGGGAGGAAGGGCAGGCAGATTGGAGGGGGCAGGAGAGCAGGTCAGGAATTGGCCAACTCTGGAGAGAGCGACCAAGAGGAAGTCTGCACCCAGGGCAGGGCTGGCCAGGAGCGAGGTGGGACATTGGACCAGTATTTTCAGAGCTAGTGAGGCTTAAAGAGCATGTCGCCGGGCGCGGTGGCTCACGCCTGTAATCCCAGCACTTTGGGAGGCCGAGGCGGGCGGATCACAAGGTCAGGAGATCGAGACCACGGTGAAACCCCGTCTCTACTAAAAATACAAAAAATTAGCCGGGCGCGGTTGTGGGCGCCTGTAGTCCCAGCTACTCGGGAGGCTGAGGCAGGAGAATGGCGTGAACCCGGGAGGCGGAGCTTGCAGTGAGCCGAGATCGCGCCACTGCACTCCAGCCTGGGCGACAGAGCGAGACTCTGTCTCAAAAAAAAAAAAAAAAAAAAAAAAAAGAGCATGTCTACGGCCTCTTATTGCAGAGGGAGGATGCCGAGGCCCCAGACCCATCCAGGCCACCTCTTCACAGACACAGCGGGTGCCAGGGAAGCTCCTGCCCAGAGCCTCGAGGCATTGCTCCCAATCTCTCTCTCTCTTTCTTTTTTCTTTTCTTTTTTTTCTTTCTTTAGACAGGGTCTCGCTCTGTCACCCAGGCTGGAGTGCAATGGCACAGTCTCGGCTCACTGCAACCTATGCCTCCCCAGTTCAAGTGATTCTCCTGCCTCAGCCTCCCGAGTAGCTGGAATTACAGGCGCATGCCACCATGCCCAAATAATTTTTTGTATTTTTAGTAGAAATGAGGTTTCACCATGTTGGCCAGGCTATTCTTAAACTCCTGACCTCAGGTAATCCACCCACCTCGGCCTCTCACAGTTCTGGGATTACAGGTGCGAGCCGCCACGCCTGGCCCCTCTGTCTCTTTTGATTCCCTTCTTTCTCACTCACCTCCCATCTTTCCCCTTCACTGACTTCAGGGAGTTACAGACGATTCTTGCCATGAGCTGGGCTGGTTTTGTCTCCCTGCTTCTCTTTGTACTAAACATTAGATACCGAGGAAATGCGGATTGGCCTTTTGGATGATTCGTCAGCAGGAGTCAGAAAAAGGTACTTGGTTGGCCTCAAGCAGCAGCTATAGTGGTGCCCACTCCCAGGGTCACAGCAGGCTATAGTGGTGCCCACTCCCAGGGTCACAGCAGCTATAGTGGTGCCCACTCCCAGGGTCACACCTCAAAGCCACGCCTCCCTCCTGCCCAGCTGGGTGCCCTTATCAGCCCTCCTTCTTCTTCTTCTTCTTCGTCTTCCTCTTCTTCTTTCTTTCTTGTTTTCCAGAAGGAGTGTCTCCTCTTGCTGCCCAGGCTGGGGTGCAATGGCACAATCTCAGCTCACTGCAGCCTCCCCCTCCCTGGGTTCAAGCAATTCTCCTACCTCAGGCTCCCAAGTAGCTGGGATCACAGGAATGTGTCACCACACCTGGCTAATTTTGTACTTTTAGCAGAGAGAGAGGTTTCACCATGTTGGCCAGGCTAGTCTCGAACTCTTCACCTCAGTTTATCCACCAGCCTCAGCCTCTCAAAGTGCTGGGATTACAGGCGTGAGCCTATCAGCCTCACTTCTACCCTCAGAGGAGGAATGGAGGCTCAGAGCGGGCAAGTGTTCCACCCAGCATCACACAGCGCGCCGGGTGAGAGCCTGATCATGAGCCTGGGCCTGACTGCAGGCTCCTGTTGGGAGCTCACGGAGATGGGGGTCTGTCCAGAACTGAGAGGCCAGGGGACCACAGTGGCCTCCGACCCCTGGAGGGCCCTGGAGGCTGCTGCTGGCTCCCGCCCGGGGCAAATGGAGGTCACTGTCACCCAGGGTGCCTCTCATGGTGCCAGGAGCCCAGCAGGGCGGGAGCCACCAGCCGATTTGCCTTTCCCTGGGCAGGAAACTCAGAAATGTGGCTACACATTCAGGCTGCCTGGCTTGCGGTGAGCACTCATCTCTTATCAGGCAAGCAGCCAAGCACCTTTCCTGAAATATTGAGGCCTCAGAACAAGCCCCAGGGGAGGTGCCAGCACTGTCATCTCCACCCAGATAAGGAAACCCAGGTCCTGAGAGGTTATGCAGCTCCCACAAGACCACAGGGCTGGCGGAGGTCAGACTCTGGGTTGCAGAAGGATAATGTGAGCAGAGACCACAAAAGAGTGAGGAGCGGCGTACCCGGATGCCCAAACGGCCTCCCCTTCCCAGCTCAGCACCAGGAACCGAGCCCGTGGGGAGGGACCGTCAGGGAAAGGCTGTCAGGAAGGGCAGGAGGCGGCCCTGGAGAGGACAGAGCTGCCCTCAGAGGCCGGAGGGGAGTCCCCTCTGCTGAGAGCCTCCCAGGATCCCTGGGGGTGTCCGGGAGGAGGCGGAGGGAGGAGGCGCAGATGGACAGGACTTCCAGAGAGGGTGGGGAGGTGTGGTCGGTGACACACACGGTCCCCTCCTGGCAGGTGGTGAAGTCACCTGGAGCCTCCAAGCCCGTGGGGCCTGAGGGGCGGGGTCAGGTCGGGCACGCGTGGGTGGGCGGAGTTCTGCGCCCGGAGCCAAGGCGGGCACTGGGGAGAGAACAAGTCAGCTCGGGAGGGGACCACGGGGACCCGTCCCGGGGCGGAAGAAAAGGTGGGAGGGAGTGCGGCCGTGGGCGGAGGCGGCGATGGGAAGAAGGTGGGGCCCTTCGTCCCGTCCTCCCGAACGCCGGGCGAAACACGCAGCGGGTTCTGCGGCCTCCGGGCAGAGCAGAGCGTTTCGGGAAGGGCGGGCCCCGCGTCCTCGCGCCCGGGGTCGCCCGGCAGCTCCCCTGCGTCCAGAATCCCCCCACCCCAGGTCTGCGCCCGCCCCTTCGCCTGAGCTCCGCGCGGGATGGGCCGGGAGGCCGGGGTGGGCGCTACCTTCGAAGGCGGTGGGTCCGCCCCGCGGGAGGCGACGGGGGCGGGAGGGGCGGACCCCTCTGGTCTCCGGAGGGTTTGGGAGTCGCAGTCGCCCCTCCCCCATCCGGGCCCCGCGGCGCAAAGGGCAGTGGCTGTTCTGGCCCGAGCAGGTGGCCCGGGCGTCGCGAAGGGTGGTCCCCCAGGCCTCAGCGGTGTGGGGGGAGGGCGCGGTCCCCCTCACTCCGGGCTCGTCCGGGCCTGGCCCGCCCCCCTCGCTCAGCGCCCCCTCCAGCCCCTGCGCTCCACTGGCGCGGGGAGCGCCGGGCCCCCGGCTGGGGCTTTGGCAGAGGGTCCCACCCTCTCCCCGCCTCCCCGCGAAGGCTCAGGCGGACCCAGATCTCGGGTCGCCGGACGCCCCAGGGACTCCGCCCGCACATCGCGAGCGCGCCCACCCGGTCACGAGCCCACGCCCGGGTCTCGGAGCCACCCTGCGGCAGTCCCGCCCTGCGTGCACGCGGGTCCCCCGGGGCGAGGCGCCCCCGCTCGACGTCCGGTCCCGAGCGCTCCCCGGCGCGGAGCCTCGCAGCCCAGCGCCCCACCAGCCCCGCCGGCGCCGCAGACCCCAGCCTCGGGCGGGTCCGACCCAGGCTTGCAATGCGCAGGGTAGGAGAAGGGAAAGCGGCGTCCGCAGCCGGCCCCTGCCCCAGGCGAGGCCAGAAGAGGCCTCTGCTCAGACCCCGCCGCCCTAGAAAGCCCGCGGCCCGGGAGCCTACCCGAAATGGTGCTGGCCATGGTGCTGGTGGCGTTTGGGCCTGCAGAGGCTGGAGAGGCGCGAGTGGCGGCCGGAGCTGCAGACGGCTAGTGCTGCAGTGCCGGGGAGGGGAGGGGAGGGGAGGGGAGGGAGCGAGGGCGGGCGGGAGGCGGGCGCGGCGGGAGAGAGAGAGGGAGAGGGAGCGGGAGGGGGGAAGAGAGAGAGAGTTGGGGGAAGGAGAGAGGGAGACTGCGGGGGCGGGAGGAGGGAGGGAGGAAGAGAGAAAGGAGCAAGCACCTGGCTTCGGGAGGGGCCGCGGCCCTCAGAGGGAGAGGGCGGAGGGGGGTGCGAACTGCAACAAGACCCCCACCCTCCAACCGCTCATGGCGGGACAGCTGCTTCCCCAAATTGGCTTTGTGAGGCCTGAGGGTGGGGTGGGGGTGGAGATGAGCTCCCATTCCCCAGGGCAGGCGGGGAAGGGGCAAGGCAGGAGGGGCAGTTCCCACCCATGGGGTGGGGCTGCAGAGCCCTTCGCGGAGGCTGCTGTAAGCTGGGCTGGTGCCAACAGGGTCCAGGTCTGTGCCTGCCATCAGAGAGGATGCCATGGCCACAGGGGTGGGCGCTGGCCTGGAGGCCTCCAAGGGGCATCTCCCGTGAGCCCAGGGGATGGGCAGGATCTGAGCAGAGAAGAGTGAAAGTGGAGGGGTGAGGCCAGAACAAAGGCTTTGCGCTGAAACAGAGGTGGGCTCCCGCCTCGGCTCTGACGTTCACTCGCTGTGTGGCCCAGGCCAAGGGCAAGCGTCTGACCTCACTGGATCTTTGTTTCTCAGAGTAAGATGAGACAATGAGGCCCCTAGATGATGGAGGAGGGGTGCCAGGGTTGTGTGCACTTAGTGAGTGGGGGGCAACCTATCCTGCCCCTGTCCTCGTAACTCCCAAACGGAAAGCCTGGCAGACAAATGGAGCGTCATTCCCATTGCAGGGATGGAGCCACCGAGGCAGGGAGAAGTGCTTTGCCCTACAAGCAACTAAGTCATAGGGCCAGGAGCAAAACCTTGAAAACCTCAGCAGACTCGCAGAGCCATGAGGCTGGCTCAGCAACACAAAAGCCGGGGGCAAGCCTCAGCTCTAGCAGTGCGCTGGGAGTACCCAAGGCCCGTCACATCCTAGGGTGGCCTGGAGAGTCCTGACCCCTGGTGTGCAAGCCAGCATCGTCCCCGGGACTGTGAGTCTGGTGGAGGTGATGCCCAGGAGGGTGACACTGTGTGGCTCAGAGGTACCCTTAAGACAGGAAGATCATCAGGCAGGCCCTGACCTCATCACAGGAGCCCTTTAAAAGCAGTTTCCTTTGCCTGGTTGAAGAAATTGGGGGATCAAAGCAAAGAAGGTTCTCTGCTGTTGAGACGAGGGGACACGTGGCAAGGATCTGAGAACTGCTCCCGGCCAACAGCCAGCAAGACGACAAGACCTTAACCGCAAGGAAGTGAGTTCTGCCAACAAGAAGAGAATGGGCTTGGAGGCAGGTTTGACCCCAGGGCCTCCACACAAGAACTCAGCCCAGCTGCCCACTTGGTTTCAGCCTTGGGATACTAAGAATTAGGAGGTAATAAATGAGGGTTGTTTTAAGCTGTTGGGTTTGTGGTGATTTGCTATGAAGCCATATCGAACTAATATACACACAGAGGTGCTGGCCCCTGGGCTATTCCTAGGAACACACCTAGGAAGGAGGAGGAAGGGCGGAGAGGCACACAGAGCTGCCCAACACAGCAGCCGCGTCCTCCCTGTTGGCCACCACAGTGGCAGTTGGGGATGGTCAGCATCCTTCAGGCAGACTCCAGCCCTGGGTGCTGGAACTCAGGTGCTAAGGATCAAGAGTAGCCCTCTCTGGGACCTCCAGAGTCTTCTCATGTGGGTGGGGCAGGACCCACCCCGTCAGGCTCAGAGCACTGCAATGCCTCACACTCATTGTGACTCTGACCAGGCCCTCTCTGAGCCTCTGTGTCCTCATCTGGAGCACAGGGACCAGGTGTGTGGAAGCCCATGGCATAGCGCCAGGAACACAGTAGATGGGCACAGTGTGCACTAGCAGGCACACACAACAGGGGTACTGACGGTCAGCACCCTAGCAGGCACACACAACAGGGGTACTGACGGTCAGCACCCTAGCAGGCACACACAACAGGGGTACTGACGGTCAGCACCCTAGCAGGCACACACAACAGGGGTACTGACGGTCAGCACCTTAGCAGGCACATGCAACAGAGGTACTGACTGTTAGCTGTACTGACTGTCAGCATGCTAGCAGGCATACACAGTGGCTGTACTGACAGCAGGCACACAATAGGTGTACTGTTAGTGCATTAACAAACACACACAATAGCTGTACTGACTGCCCCAATATAGTGCCAGGTCTTGGAGCAGATTTTGACTTCTCACCAAGATCAAATGCAGAAAGTGCATGAGCATTTCAAAGATGTTTTTCACATGCACACTAGTGCTAATTAAAAAAAATGTTTTGGGCTGGGCGCGGTGGCTCACACCTATAATCCCAGCACTTTTTGAGGCCAAGATGGGCGGATCACAAGGTCAGGAGATCGAGACCATCCTGGATAACAAGGTGAAACCCCGTCTCTACTAAAAATACAAAAAATTAGCCAGGCGTGGTGGCGGGCGCCTGTAGTCCCAGCTACTTGGGAGGCTTAGGCGGGAGAATGGCGTGAACCCGGAAGGCAGAGCTTGCAGTGCACCACTGCACTCCAGTCTGGGTGACAGAGGGAGACTTCGTCTCAAAAAAAAAAAAAATGTTTTGGCTGGGTGCCGTGGCTCACACCTGTGATTCCAACACTTGGGAGGCCAAGGTGGGCAGATCACCTGTGGTCAGGAGTTTGAGACCAGCCTGGCCACCATGGTAAAACCCCATCTATCCTAAAAATACAAAAATTAGCCAGGTGTGGTGGCAGATGCCTGTAATCTCAGCTACTTGGGAGGTTGAAGCAGGAGAATCACTTGAACCAGGGACGGGGAGGTTCCAGTGAGCCAAGATCATACCACTGCACTCCAGCCTGGGCGACAACAGCAACACTCTGTCTCAAAAATATGTATATATATATATTTTTCATAAAGTGTGACTTTTATCAGACCTCTGCACTCTTGAAATTAACCCTGGCTTGGCTGGGTGTGGTGGCTCACGCCTGTAATCTTAACACTTTGGGAGGCTGAGGCAGGCGGATCACAAAGTCAGGAGTTCAAGACCAGCCTGACCAACATGGTGAAACTTCATCTCTACTAAAAATACAAAACTTAGCCGGGTGTGGTGGCTGGCGCCTGTAATCCCAGTTACTCAGGAGGCTGAGGAAGCAGAATCGCTTGAACCTGGGAGGTGGAGGTTGCAGGGAGCCGAGATTGCACCACTGCACTCCAGCCTGGGTGACAGAGCAAGACTCTGTCTCAAAAAAAAAAAAAAGAAAAGAAAAGAAAAAGAAATTAACCCTGGCTCCTAGGAGGAGCCCTATACCTCAACAGAACACTCAGTCATTCAACAGACATCTGTCAAGCACCTGCTGTATGCTGGAGCTGTGGCTACATCAGCAATTAGAGGAGGAGGGCAAGGGTACAGGAGTTCCTGACTGCCCAAGGCCAGAATGCTCCTCTAGCAGCTGGCAAGGAGCAGATGACTCAGACTTCAGTTCAGTCCACAGGACAGCCTTTTCTGGTCACTGCTTTTAGGTGATGGAGTGTGTGGCAGCAAAAGGTAAAACTCCTGGCTCCTGGGCAGACTCTGGGCAATCTGCTCAACGCCCTGTGCCTCATTTTTTCACACAGAAAGTGTGGACAATGAGAGGACTTATCTGGCTCACACCTGTAATCCCAGCACTGTAGGAGGCTGAGGTGGGTGGATCACCCGAGGTCAGGAGCTCGAGACCAGCCTGGCCAACGTGGTGAAACCCTGTCTCTACTAAAAATACAAAAATTAGGCAGGCATGGTGGCAGGTGCCTGTAATCCCAGCTACTTGAGAGGCTGAGGCAGAATTGCTTGTACCCCGGAGGCAGAGGTTGTAGTGAGCCAAGATTGTGTCACTGCACTCCAGCCTGAGGGACAAGAGCAAAACTTAGTCTCAAAAAAAAAAAAAAAGAGGCCGGGCGCGGTGGCTCAAGCCTGTAATCCCAGCACTTTGGGAGGCCGAGATGGGCGGATCACGAAGTCAGGAGATCGAGACCATCCTGGCGAACACAGTGAAACCCCGTCTCTACTAAGAAATACAAAAAATAGCCGGGCGAGATGGCGGGCGCCTGTAGTCCCAGCTACTCGGGAGGCTGAGGCCGGAGAATGGCGTGAACCCGGGAGGCGGAGCTTGCAGTGAGCTGAGATCCGGCCACTGCACTCCAGCCTGGGCGACAGAGCGAGACTCCGTCTCAAAAA
>NC_037678.1:38984513-39062813 GCF_003255815.1 Theropithecus gelada | reverse complement strand
AAAAAAAAAAAAAAAAAAAAAAAAAAAAAAAGAAAGAAAAAAAGAAAAGAAAAAGAGAGGACTTATTCCAGAGGTCGTCCAGAGGAGAAGTGTGTCAATCATTTGTCGAATCTCACACTGCTGTTAAGATACTACCTGAGGCCGGGTGTGATGGCTCACACCTGTAATCCCAGCACTTTGGAGGTCAAGGCAGACGGATCACCTGAGGTCAGGAGTTTGAGACCTCCCTGGCAAACACGGTCAGACTCCATCGCTACTAAAAATATAAAAAATTAGCCAGGCTTAGTGGCGCGCACCTGCAATCCCAGCTACTCGGGAGGCTGAGGCAGGAGAACTGCTTGAACCCAGGAGGTGGAGGTTGCAGTGAGCCAAGATTGTGCCATTGCACTCCAGCCTGGGAAAAAAGAGCCAAAACTCTGTCTTAAAAAAAAAAAAAAAAAATCATGGCATAAGGTGACGTCTATGTTAGTCCCAGTTCCCAGGTCTTACATGGCAGCAGCAGAAAGCGAGAGAGAGAAGGGGAAACTGCCACTTTTAAACCATCCGGTCTCCTGAGCACTCACTATTACGAGAACAGCCTGGAGGAAACTGACCCCATGATCCAATCACCTCCCTCCAGGTTCCTCCCTCCCTCCACACGCGGGGATTACAATTCGAGGTGAGACTTGGGTGGGACACAGAGACGAGCCGTATCAGCACGTATGGGGGGCACTGAAACTTGTGGTGCCCATTCATTCCACAAGCCTGTGTGGCTGGTCTCCTCGTCTTCCACTCCCTGCCAGGTCTCAGACGGGCAGCCCGCGGTTCCTTCACCCGAACAGGCACACGGGGCTGGGTGCCAGTGAGTGCTGGGGCTTCTCCGAGCACTAGCTCACACCCACGAGCATGGGCACGCAGGGCATCGCCTGTGCCGTCCGTGGACATGAAACCCAACCGTGCGCGGTCACGCAGCGCCAGCTTCCTCCTGGGGCCTTCTGGGGCACGGGGGCTGGGGCCGCCTGAGACTAGCATCCCTCACGCTGGGCTGACCCCGCAGAACTGTGCGGGCCTCGCTCTTGGGGTCCGCCCTGCTGCCAGCCAGTGCCGGGTGCTGGGGACTCAGGGAGGCCGCCGGGGCCAGTGCAGGGACAGTGACCCGAGCAGAAGCTGGACAGAGCAGGAGAGGAAGGAGAGGAGGCGGTCAGGGCTCTCAGGAACCGGGTCCTGGGCAAGGGGCAGCCATTTTCAAATTTTCAGGAAAGCGGTCAGCTCACACTTGAGCAGTAAAAAGATGCCTCTGGGGACGAGGCCCGTGCAGCTCTCCGGGCAACGGTGGCGGCTCGGCCTAGAGAGGCGGTAGTGGAACGGAGACCCTGGTGGGGGATGACATCAAGGGAGGAGACGGGCGGAACCCCAGATTTCTGCTGCCTGTGGGCGACGGGAGTGAGGTTCACTGGGCAGGGCAGCCGCACACAGAACGCGCGAACGGCCCCGTAGGCCTGGAGGAGCCGAAGAGCAGGCGGACCCCCTCCGCGGGGGAACAGTTTCCGCCGGGAGCACAAAGCAGCGGACCGGAAGTGGGGGCGGAAGTGCAGTGGGATCAGTGGCGATGCGCGCCTCTGCCCGCGAAGTCTGAACTGGCTGATAGCTGGGGACGCCGTGGCGGCGCTCGACTGCAGTCGGTTGAGTTCCTGAGGGCCCCCGGTTCTGGAAGGTTCGCCCCAGAGACAAGTGAGCAGTGAGTCGCAGTGACTCTGTAAGTGGTTTACTCGAGCGGCTCGTGGGCGCCTTGCGGTTTTCGAAACTACAGCTCCCGGCAGGCCCCGTGCCGCCCTCGGGGCCGCGGGTCGGCGGATTGGCCGCGCTGCATTTTGGGACCTGTAGTTTCTTGCGCTCGTGGGCGCTGGCTGAGCCGATGGCCGGGGCTGGAGGGAAGGGCCGATATTCCGTGTGTCCGCGTCTGGTCTGCTAGTCCCAGTTCCCAAGCGGGACTGAGGCTTAGAGAAGTTGAGTGACTTGCTGAGGGCTGCACGGATTGGCATCCCGGGATACTCTTTCGCTACTTTGGCTGCATCTGGTTGCCCACCAAGGCGGGATGGGGAATGGCCTCCAGCCAGCCAGGAGGGCAGAGGGCTGGAGAGGCAGGGCCGGAGGTTCAGACCCTTCGCTCTGACGTTGTGCCTGGTCAGGCCAGGAGGGGTGCCGCTTGCCTCTCCAGCCCTCACGCTCTTGTGGAAGTCACGGAATTACTGCGGGCGGAACTTGCAGCGCTGTGGGCGTCTCTGCCAGGGAAGGACGGAGTTGTGGGGCGGGAGGATAAGGCAAGGTCCCGCCATTTCGCATCTTTGCCCCGCCAGCTCCTTGAGATGGCATATGCCAGGGTTGCCCTCCGACCCTCTCCACAGGAGGGACTTACAGAAATGCCTGGGAAAGTGGCCCGGTGCCCACAAAGGCTGTCTACAGAGTGTTACTGTCTTTCCCAGGTCTGAGCCATAGGGATTCTCCAAGAGAACCGCGTTGTGTCCCAGTGCACCTGCTCGCATCACTTACCAGGAGTGCCTGAGATCCTAAGATGTTCGGAGTGGTTTTTTCGCACAGACCCGAATAGCCTGCCCCTCAGCCACCCTCTGTGCCGTCCTGAGAAGAGGCTGATATGCCCAAGATAGTCCTGAATGGTGTGACCATAGACTTCCCATTCCAGCCCTACAAATGCCAACAGGAGTACATGACCAAGGTCCTGGAATGTCTGCAGCAGGTAGAGCACAGGCTGGGAGGAAAGGACTGCAGGCAGGTGGAGCTTCAGCTGGGGCTGGGTGTGCGTCCCTCTCCCGACCCATTCCAGCCAGGCCCCTCCAGAGGCAGCCTCTGTCATAAAAAGGGCTGGTGTTCCAGGTGGGGTCAGAGAGAGGATTGACAAGTAAAAACATCATCCTTGAGAGTGACAGACTTAGTGCCTTGGGGGCCTCTGAGGAGCGGCTGGTATTCACGGGTCAGGAGGAAGCATTTCCATCAGAGGGGCAGCCGGTGGCCAGCCTCACTTTGAAGGTTTTTGAACCTTGGGGGTGCAGGGAGGTGGCAGCGGCGCAGGTTGCCTTCTCCTGGGTTCCTTGAGGTGCCCTCTTATACCCGGCTCACACCCCTCCCCTCCCCGAGTTTCCTGCTCAGGTTCCCATCTGAGAGCTCGTATGTAGGACATCAGATAGGACAGCGTAAATGTTTGGATCTGGAAACGCAGAACAGTTTCCTATTTTGAGACTTGACGCCTAATTAGTCTTCTTACTATTTAGACTGAAAAATACTGTCGCATTTCGGGTAACATTCTGCAAATGGTCTGCTGATGGCAGCTGGAGTTGCTTCACGCCCTTTAGGGCAAGAGTGGAAAGTGTCCTGCGGACTTATCCATGGTCCCGTGGGGCTCTCGCCACCTGACAGCGGCCTCTGCATCTGCGAAGAGCTGCCCGCTGGCTGCTGAGGCTTGTCTCAGGGTGGCTTGTGTGGCCTCGCCTCTTCCTGGCTTCCCCGTAACCCTTGCCCCCAACTCCGTTCAGAAGGTGAACGGCATTCTGGAGAGCCCCACGGGCACGGGGAAGACGCTGTGCCTGCTGTGTACCACGCTGGCCTGGCGAGAACACCTCCGAGACACCATCTCTGCCCGCAAGATTGCCGAGAGGGTTCAAGGGGAGCTTTTCCCGAATCAGGCCTTGTCGTCCTGGGGCAACACTGCTGCTGCTGCTGAAGATCCCATAGGTGACCCTAGTTCCCAGGCCTCCCCTGGCCTCCTGTGGGGATGGCTGGCAAGGGATGGTGCCGAGGGTAGGGTGGGCCCACGGGGACTTCTGCCAGCAGAGCTCAAGGAGAATTTTGTAGCTGCCACATAATTTCTCGCCATTGTGGGTATAAACCTAGGGTGGGCTTTTTTGCTGAATTAGGGCATGGCAGGTGTCCACTTCGCCCATTTGTGATAAACAAGTCTCTAGGGTGTCAGATTCTTGGCTGTCTGCAGGGCTGAGTTAGCCGAATGCCACCCGCCTTTGACACGTGAGAACCATGACCTCTGTGCTTGCTTGTGTCTGGGCAGCTTGCTACACGGATATCCCAAAGATCATTTACGCCTCCAGGACCCACTCGCAACTCACGCAGGTCATCAACGAGCTTCGGAACACCTCCTACCGGTGGGTCAGACGAGTTCACGCCTGTCTTGGGGTCCTCGAGAGAACCAGCTTGACGTGGTGCTGGGCCCACAGACCATGCTGTGCTGTAGTGGAGGGGGCAGTCTTTCCAGACGCTCCCCAGAAATGTGCAGTGTGCTGGTGCCCAGGGGTGGGGCGGGGCCTGGGCTGTCTCTAGTGCCCATTACTTGTGAGGAGGCAGCTTTGCATTTGTGTGCTGACCTTGGGCTGGTGTCCTGAGCTCCTTTCAGGTGCTGTTGTGGCAGCTGTGTGGCAGGTCAGGGCCGGCCCCCAGTGTAGCTTTGCACATGAAGTGGGAGGAGGCCCTGCCGCTTGTCAGAGCCCTGCAGAGTCTTGGTGTTCGACAGGGTTCCTGTGGAGGGGCCGATGGCGGGGTGCTGTGGAAGCTGTCGAATCTCGTCCCTCTGTCCAGTTCCCCTGCTTGTCTCCTTGCTCCCTCCTACTCCCGGGCCACGTTCCTATGTCGGGGCCACTCTCCTGCACCCAGACCACGCTCCTACGCCCAGGCCACTCTCCTACGCCCGGACCACATTGCAGTTATGCTGACTTCCTCTGGCTGCCAGTGCTCCTGTGTGTCTCCATACGGCTCACGCTGCGGGACCATGCTGTGGCTGTTGGATGCAGCTCCTCCTCCACCCATAGTGCTCTCTTCCTCCAGGCCTAAGGTGTGTGTGCTGGGCTCCCGGGAGCAGCTGTGCATCCATCCAGAGGTGAAGAAACAAGAGAGTAACCACATGCAGGTGGGCTCCTGGCTCCCGCTCCGGCTCAGGGTTCCGCGAGGCGAGTGCTGCTGGGTATCCAGAGTCCCAGGCTGTGCTCCCACTGGGCTCCCACTGGGGTTCGAAGTTCACTGGGGGACTGCAGGGGAGGGCCTGGTGGGGATGGTGACTGGCTCGGGTCCTTTCTTGGCCATGCTCCAGCCGCGCACTCTGCCCTTCCTCCCGCAGATCCACTTGTGCCGCAAGAAGGTGGCAAGTCGCTCCTGTCATTTCTACAACAACGTGGAAGGTACAGGCAGCTCGGTGGGACCAGGCTCAGGTTGGAGTGCAGCCTCTCAGGGCGTCAGCCTGGTTGTGCTTGCTGGGTGGGGCGGCCAGTGCAGCCATGTACCTGGGCACTGTCTTCTGACTCGGGACCACCCGTGTTAGTGTTCTGTGTGGAAGGGCTCACACAGTGGTCTGAGACAGCCAGCCGGCAGGACTGCCTGTGGCTGGTGCTGGGGCCTTGGATTTTGGGAAGGCTCCCTCCATTTCCGGACGAGAAGGGCTCCCTGCACCTGACTACTGGTGCATACAGCGGCGGTTTTGCTGAACACCTGCTTTGTCTTCGGGGAGCCTGGGGTTTTGTTGCTTGCCCAGCAGCGGGTGCTCCTGTGACCGGCCCTTGTACCATCTTGGGAGGGTGTCCTGGAAGCCGTGTCTGGCCTCCCCCGACCTTGCCGCATGTATCTTTGTCCTGTGCTGACGTTGCAGAGAAAAATTACAGCCCTGAGCGTGACTCCAGGCTGAGTCCTGTGGGTCCGACACGGGAGGCCTTGGGGCCTCTTCAGGAGACGGGATGAGTGAGTGACGGGAGCAGAGCCAGGGCACCTCGCCCTGTGACTGCAGGTGGCCACAGCCTGTGAGGGCCAGGGGTGCTTCTCCACCCACGTGGCTGCCCCTCGGGTATGTCAGGGGCTTCTGGGGCTCTTCACGGGGTCTCAGAGACAGTAGCAGGGTGCGCCCCCGTCGGCTGCCCTTACAGTTTCTGTGACCTGAGGGTGGCATCTGTGCAGTTGGCACGGCCTGAGCTTCTGTGGGATCAGAGTTCCCTTTGTTTCCTGCCTCAGTTGGGGCTCAAGCCTCAGGTGACGTGGCCCTGGAGCACCTAGAAGGCGTCGGCGGTCCTGCGGGCTGCTGTCTGCACTCGTGTTTGCTGAGTGCTCAGTGTGCCAGGACTGAGGACCCTGAAGCTGCTGTTATATTTAGGACGGTGCTCCCCTGGCAGAGACGGAGCCGGGTGGTCCCGCCTGACCCACCACCAGGCGTTTCTGGGCCCTGGAGGGACAGGGTGGGCGGAACTTGGGCCTGCAGGGAGACCTCCGCTTACTGGAGGCTTGTGCTGTGTTGCTGGAGGCATCTTCTGTGTTGCTTCTTGTTTGCTGTGTCTTTTGTTCTGGTGGCACCAAGGACCTCCAGTCACCTTGATGTGTGGTTGTCCAGGCCTTTTTGGTGGTCCTGAGAAGGGGCTCTGAGGGGCTCTGCCTCTGCCGCCAGGTTCCCTGATGGAAGCTGCCCACTCGTCCTGGTGGTGCCCACAGGACGTGACTCTGGGACGGGAGGGCAGATGTGCTGTTGGAGATTCTCAGCCCGTCGTCATTTCCAAAGTCCTCACCCGCATTTCTGGGACAGGACAGGAGTGCCTGCTGGGTGTCCCCGGTCCCATGCAGCGGGGGTCCTTGGGATAGTGTGGAACGCTGAGTGTGGGCCTGTCCGGCGGTGGTCCTGGACAAGGGTAGCAGCCCTGTGGCCGCTGGGCCTGGTGCCTGGTGCCTAGCGGGGAGGCCGCTGACCGCCTCCTGTGCTGCTTCCATCCGTGTCAGGCCTCTGGGTGTTGGGCGCCCATCTGTCTCCCCCCAGGCCTGTGGGATCAGTCCAAGAAGACTCAATCCAGCCCCAGCCTGTCGCCCTTGGCTTGGGCTCTCACTGCCCGACCTGGCAGGAGGTTGCCTAGCGGTGAACCTTTGCATCCCGTCTGCCCCCTGGACAGGCTCTGAGGGGGTGTCTGCAACACCTGTGCCAGCCTGGGCATCTTTTTTTTTTTTTCTTTTGAGACGAAATCTCGCTCTGTCACCCAGGCTGGAGTGCAGTGGCGCGATCTCAGCTCACTGCAAGCTCCACCTCCCGGGTTCACGCCATTCTCCTGCCTCAGCCTTCCGAGTAGTTGGGACTACAGGTGCCCGCCACCATGCCCGGCTAGTTTTTTGTGTATTTTTTTAGTAGAGATGGGGTTTCACCATGTTAGCCAGGATGGTCTCGATGATCTGACTGCGTGATCCGCCCGCCTCGGCCTCCCAAAGTGCTGGGATTACAGGCTTGAGCCACCGCGCCCGGCCAGCCTGGGCATCTTTAGAGTGGGCTGCAGCTCCTGGAGGGGTCTGAGAGGAAGGAAGGCAGGTATTTTGTGAATGAAGAGACAGCTAGAGAGCTGGCACCCTTCCTGGCCTGCGTCCTGTGAGGACTGTGGTTGGGGACAGCAAGCTTGGGGTCAGCCTGGGGAAGAGCCTCTGGGAGGCCCCTGCCCCTTGTCCCCCTTCCCCTTGCAGCTCCTGTCCTCGCCCCGCCCTCAGCTCTCTGCCAGGGAAGGTTTGGCAAGTGCCGCTGTGCGGCAGTGCGTGCTGATTGGCTGGTCGTTGCTATGGTGCCGCTCAGGGATATGCTTTTCCTCCCCTGCCTTCCCTGCTATCCCTGGGAGCGTCTGGAGTTGAGTCATCGCTGGTGTGTGTGTGAGTGTGTGTGTGTATGTGCCCATGTGTGCTTCTGGCCTCTGCAGCTGAGTCCTGGCTCTCAGGGGGCCTGGCACCTCCCGGGGACGGGCACAAAGCAGCCATGATGGAGCCGGGAGCTGGGGAAGGCCCCATTGCCCCACGCGGCTGCCCTAAGACTCTGGGGTGCTTGTTGGAAGAGGTCCCTGCTTCTGTCTGTGTTTAAGCAGCTCCCTAAGGAGTTCTTGTGGTTCCAGTTTGGGGGCCTGTGCTGTGGAGGTGAGGGAGGGGCAGGACCCCCCAACTCCCTGAAGCCTTTTCTGCCCTGGTCCTCTCAGCCAGCATAGGCAGGGCCCTTTCCCAGGGCTGCCATGCTGCAGAGGGGAGCGGGCCACCATGTAGCCTAGGAAAACCTGACGTTCCTTTTGCTGGCAGTTCTGGGCCTGTTGTGGTTGGCAGGGAAGCTGAGCCACGGTGCTAATCACAGGGGCACCTCCGGGATTTTTGGGAGATGCCTCTGTGGGCTGGGGCGATACGCTGAGGGGCTGTTCTTCCCTGCCCTGAGGAGGGCTGAGTGTAGCCGTCACCCCTGTCCTGTCTTGGGCTGTCTCAGGGAGGATGCATAGAACCCTCGGAACCCTGCTGGCCCCTGTCTGATCCACCCTCAACCTCAGGCCTTCTAGGGGCACAGGAGGGCTCCGTCGGGATCACTTCGGGTGGGGGCCTCCCTTGGACACCTGAGACCCTCAATGGGTGCTTTGTGGCACGTTCATGATTTGGGCGAGGGGCACCCAGCCCTGCCTGCCGTGTAGGAGCTGTTCTGTCCTGGGCATCCCTCTGTGGTTGGGACCCGGAGGGTGTGTGTTTACCCCGCCTCACACCTGCAGAGAAAGGCCTGGAGCAGGAGCTGGCCAGCCCCATCCTGGACATCGAGGACCTGGTCAAGAGCGGAAGCAAGCACAGGTGAGACCCCTCAGTGAGGCCACGACCACTGTCCTTCCATGGCCCAGCTCTCCTGTGACCTGTGGAGGCCCAGATATGTTTCTTCTCTTTTCTTTGTTCCTTTCTAAGTCGTGAAACTAACCACCGTTTAGTGTGAGAAAGTTGAAGCAGCTCTGAGGAACGTAGAGTAAAAAGCGAAAACCGCCTCCCTCTTCCCTGGCCGTCAGCCACCCCAGGAGCCACCGTGGAGCGGGGACAGAGCCCTGCAGGCTCGTGTCTGTGTGGAAGCATGCACAGTTTTGTCTGCACAGACTGTTCTGCAGTTTGCTGTTTTCACTCAGCATTGTGGATAGCTTCCCATGCTGGTGCTGGTCGTCCGGCTTCGTTCTTCTGAGGACAGCAAATATGTCCTTTGTCCACCTCTTTTATAGTTTCAGAGATTTAAGTTATAATAAAGCTTTTCTTATATTCAGGGGGAGAGTTCCTGTCCCTCTTTTTTTTTTTTTTGAGGCAGAGTCTCGCTCTGCTGTCCAGGCTGGAGTGCAGCGTCGTGATCTTGGCTCGCTGCAGTCTCAACCTCCGAGGCTCAAGTGATTCTCTCAGCTCAGCCTCCCAAGTAGCTGGGACTGCAGGCATGCACCACCACGCCTGGTTAATTTTTGTATTTTTTGTACGGACAGGGTCTCACTCTGTTGCTCAGTCCAGTCTCGAACTCCTGAGCTCAAGAGTTCCACCCGCCTCGGCCTCCCAAAGTTCTGGGATTCCAGGCGGGAGCCACCACGCCCGGCCCAGCTCGGCTTTGCTTTAGTGGTTCTGTGCTGTGTTTGTTTCTGATGACGCCTATCCAGGAACAGGGTTGGTTTTTCTTTTCCATCGAGTTTTTAAAGAGATGATGATTTACATGGTTTAAAATTCATGTGGACTCCCCGTCCATCCCAGACAGCGGCTTCCCACCTGGACCCCATGCTCAGGATTAGGGCTCCTTCCGGGTCAGAAGACGTGGTGGCCCCGGCCTTGGGTCACCGTCCCCTGCACGGGGTGCTCACAGCATCTTCCCCTCTCCTCGTTCCCAGGGTGTGCCCTTACTACCTGTCCCGGAACCTGAAGCAGCAAGCCGACATCGTCTTCATGCCGTACAATTACTTGTTGGATGCCAAGGTGGGGGCTCAGTCTGCGTAGCTGACAACAACTGATGTCCAGGGGGGTTCCTGGGCTTGGGAAAGGCCGTCCGAGCCTTTGCTGCTGCAGGGACTTAGAGCAGCAAGCCTAGGTGGGAGAACTCACCTCTGTCACTGGGCAGGGGCTCAACCTGGCCAGACACACTTGTGATCACCCCCAGGCCCTGGGTCAGTTGTTCTGAGCAATCTGGGAGTGGGCAGGCTGGTGGGAGTGAGGAGAGGCCTCCAGGCTGTGGTCCACAGGCCAGTACCCACTCTTGATCCTGACAGCTCAGGTTCTCTCCTTCACGTCCGATCACAGGAAGCAAAGCACTGAGAACACGGGAAGCCCCCTCACTCCCCTCCTCCCAGCCCCACGCTCACTCTCCCTCCATGTGCCCAGCCCCACACTCACTCCCCCCCATGCCCGGCCCCACACTCACTCCCCCCCATGCCCGGCCCCACACTCCCCCCACCAACCCCACACTCACTCCCCCCCATGCCCGGCCCCACACTCACTTCCCTCCTCGTAGCCTGTACTCACCCACATGCTGTTGTGCCCCACACTTTTTATTTAGTGCAGGTGGGATCACGCCGCGGGTCAGTGACTTGTGTTCACGTGGCGATGACGTGGTGACGCTTCCACATCCCTCCGTTGGTTCGCTCATTCTCAGGGTGTATATTTATCAAGAGCCCATCGTGCTGGGGGCTGTTCCAGGCATAGCAAGACTGGCTTCATTCATGTGGAGCTTTGATTCTAGTGGTGGGGACAGGTAGACAGCAGAAGAGTAAGCCCGTGAGCCGACGAGACTGAAGAGAAGTAGAGCAGAGGGAGGAGGTGGAGACAGAGCCGAGTGGGCAGGGCCCAAGTGCGATGTCGGCAGGAGATGGGGAACGCTGATGGGTCTGAGCGGAGCCCTAGCAGGTGCAGCAGAGCAAGGGAGGAGGCTGGGGGCCGACTCCTGGGCCGTGATTGTAGAACCCCACGGAGAGCTGGTGAGGTTTGCCGTGGTTGTGGTGAGGTTTGCCATCGTTGTGGTGAGGTTTGCCGTGGTTGCGGGTGACTCGGTGCTTTGAGCCGTGGCTGCCCCTGGAAACCACCTGGAGAGCTTCTAACCCAACCAGGCCCTTCCCTGGGACAATTCTGTCACAGCTAGTAAGCTAAGTCCAACACTTTCACGGAAACACAGAATATCTAAAACGGCACGATGACCGTGAAGAACAGAGCTGGAGGACTCACCTCACTGGTTTCAAGACTCCTCTAAAGCTGCAGGAGTGGAGGTGGAGACGGCTCAGCTCAGGCACAGGCCTGCAGGCCGTGGAGAAGGCAGCAAGCTCCAGCTGACCCACACGCTTGCGGTCATTGTTTTTTTTTTTTCAGTTGGAATCTCGCTCTGTCACCCCGGTTGGAGTGCAGTGGCACCATCTCGGCTCACTGCAGCCCCCACCTCCTGGGTTCAAGTGATTCTCCCACATCAGCCTCCCGAGTCGCTGGGATTACAGGCGTGCGCCACCACTCGCTGCCCGTGGTGATTGTTTTTTGACAAATGCGCCAGTGTAATGAGAGAGGAAATGAAGGTTGATTTTTGGTTTTCTGAAAAAGTGGTGCTAAGAACAGCTAGGTATCTGTTTGGAAAACAGTGAATCTTAATTCTTGCTTTACTCTATATAAACCTAAATGTAAAAGCTAAACTAAAAGTTATAGAAAGAAACGTGGGGGAGGTCTCTGCAACTCTGGGGTAGGCAAAGATTTCTTAGTGTGGATACACAAGGCACTAGCCATGAAGAAAAACATTAAAATTTGGATTTCACCAAAATTTAAAGCTTCAACCCTTTAGAAGACTTGAGAAAATTAAAGAGCAGTTATAGAAAGAGAGAAAATACTTCTGTCTTTCAGAGGACTTAAAAAACATTTTTCAGCCCTCCTCTTATTTTAAAGGATCTCTGACCAGAGTATGTAAAATTCTCTCATAACTAAGCAAAAAACCCAGTTAACCAGTGAGAAAGGATCTGCACAGACGTTTCACCAAGATGGATGGAGTGGCCAGTTGGGCACATGGAAGGACGCCCAGCATCTCCAGTCACAGGAGAAGGCAGATTAAAGCCACGGGGAGCCGGCACTACGGTCCCACTAGCATGCTGAAATTCAGAAGCCTGAGTGTGGCACGAGGAGGTGGAACAGCTGGATCTCATCCATTGCTCCTGAGCTGTGAAGCTGTGTAGCCACTCCACAAACACGTGTGGCGAACAGCCGAACCGGGAGAAGGGAAGACGTGTTCAAAGATTTGTGTGTGGCCAGGCTCAGTGGCTCACACCTGTAATCCCAGAACTTTAGGGGCCAAGGCTCAGGGATCGCTTACACCCAGGAGTCTGAGACCAGCCTGGGCAACATAGGGAGACCCCATCTCAAAAAAAAAGAAAAAAGAAAAAAAAAGACTTCAATGTGCAAGTTTACCAGAGCTTTGTTTACAGTTGCCAGAACTGGGAAGCCGCCCACGTGAGTCCATCCACTGGTGAATGGACAAACCGTGGTTCGCAAACCCCAACAGCAGCCGCGGGCATGGGCTGTGGTCACACAGCAGCAGGGAGCCAGTGAGTCTCAGATGTGCTAACCCAGAGGCCAACTGAGGAGGACCTGCTGTTTTTTGTTTTTTGATTTTTGTTTTGAGACAGAGTCTTGCTCTGTGGTGCAGGCTGGAGTGCAGTGGTGCAATCTCGGCTCACTGCAACCTCTGCCTCCCAGATTAAAGCGATTCTCCTGCCTCAGCCTTCTGAGTAGCTGGGGTTACAGGTGCCCACCACCACGCCCGGCTAATTTTTGTGTTTTTAGTAGAGATGGGGTTTCACCATGTTGGTCAGGCTGGTCTCGAACTCCTGACCTCGTGATCCGCCTGCCTCGGCCTCCCACAGTGCTGGGATTACAGGTGGGAGCCACCGCGCCCGGCCTGGAGTTGGGTTTGTAAATCTCCCTGAGTGGGGCCAGGGCAGAGAACTGCTGGGTCTGGGTCTTCCTGGCTCCTGTGGTCTGTGGCTGGCTGACTGCGGTGGCCGGGGGCTCCCAGGACGTCGTGGCCGTCCGTCTTGCTGAGCGTGGCGCGTGCCTTTCCATGCCGCGCGTGAGCGTCTCCCAGCGTGGCGAGCTGCTGCTTCGGGTGGGGCAGTGTTGCCAGGTTGCCATCCAGATCTGGCCTCTCCTCTCCACGTCGCCGGCGGTGTTTGTCATCGGCACTTGCGATGTTTGATGCCGGCCGCACGTGCCTTGGTTTCCCTCCTTCCTGCCCCTGTGAGCTCCAGCACCGTGTCCCTTCTCTTCCTCCTGTAGAGCCGCAGAGCACACAGCATTGACCTGAAGGGGACGGTCGTGATCTTTGACGAAGCTCACAATGTGGTGAGTCTCCACTGCCTCCTAAACGCCTCCTGTTTCTTCAAGAGCAGCGCAAACCTTTCTGGAGGGGCTCTGGCCAAACCCTTGCAGCCCTCGGCGCCCAGGACTGAGGACTGAGCACCCCAGGAGCTTCTGCACCCCGTCCCACTCTGATCCAATGCCTCTGCTGGGGCTGGAGACTGGCCAGCTGGGCCAGGGACCTGCCCCTCGGTCGCAGGGCCCCCACAGGCCGCTCCCCAGACCCCTTCCCTCCAGCCAGCTAGGGGTCAGCCTGGGCCAGGGATGTCTCCTCTGCCCTCGGCTTCTGTCACCAGGGCAGCAGCAGGCGTGTGGTCTCGCCTGCGGTGTCTCTGCCCTTCCAGCCACATGGCCTGAGGCTGAGGCAGAATTGCTTGAACCCTGGAGGTGGAGGCTGCAGTGAGCCAGGATCACACCGCTGCACTCCAGCCTGGGTGACAGAGTGGGATTCTGTGTCAAAAAAAAAAAAAAAATGTTGACTGGGCGCAGTAGGTCATGCCTATAATCCCAGCACTTTGGGAGGCCGAGGCAGGCGGATCATGAAGTCAAGAGATCAAGACTATCCTGGCTAACATAGTGAAACCCTATTTCTACTGAAAATACAAAAATATTAGCTGGGCGTGGTGGTGGGCGCCTATAGTCCCAGCTACTCAGGAGGCTGAGGCAGGAGAATTGCTTGAACTCGGGAGGTGGAGGTTGTAGTGAGCCAAGATCACACTATTGTACTCTAGCCTGGTGACAGCGAGACTCCGTCTCAAAAAAAAAAAAAAAAAAAAAAAAATTGGCAACTCCAGTGAAATAATTGTTTGTTTTTTGAGACAGGGTCTCATTCTGTCGTCCAGGCTGGAGTTCAGTGGTGTGATCTTGGTCCACTGCAACCTCCACCTCCTGGGCTCAAGCCATCCTCCTACTTCATCCTCCCAAGTAACCGGGACTACAGGTGCACACCACCACGCCTGGCTAATTTTTGTATTTTTTGTAGAGATGGGGTTTTGCATCATTGCCCAGGCTGGTTTTGAACTCCTGAGCTCAAGTGATCTGTCCACCTCAGCCTCCCAAAGTGCTGGGATTACAGGTGTGAGCCGCTGCGCCTGGCCTGAAATAATCGTTTCTCAATATTGGTGTGGGCCAGACAGTCGTGTTTGGACCTGCTTGTGGCCTGGCCTTAGAGACCCCAGGGCGTGGCTTTGGGGACTTGGCTGTCAGCCTCCTGTGCCTTCTGCACCCCAACCCCATTCCTGCTTTCTGGAACCCCCGATCCTATCCTGCTCTGTGGTGATCCGGGTGATTTGGGCTCCCGATCCTATCCTGCTCTGTGGTGATCCGTGTGATTCGGGCTCCTGATCCTATCCTGCTCGGTGGTGATCCCGGTGATTCAGGCCCCCGATCCTATCCTGCTCTGTGGTGATCCACGTGTGCTCGGGCTCCTGATCCTATCCCGCTCTGTGGTGATCTGCGTGATTCGGGCTCCCGATCCTGTCCTGCTCTGTGGTGATCCGGGTGATTCAGGCTCCTGATACCTATCCTGCTCTGTGGTGATCCCGGTGATTCGGGCCCCTGATCCTATCCTGCTCTGTGGTGATCCCGGTGATTCCGGCTCCCGATCCTGTCCTGCTCTGTGGTGATCCCGGTGATTCGGGCCCCCAATCCTATCCCGCTCTGTGGTGATCCGGGTGATTTGGGCTCCTGATCCTATCCTGCTCTGTGGTGATCCGTGTGATTCAGGCTCCTGATCCTGTCCTGCTCGGTGGTGATCCCAGTGATTTGGGCCCCTGATCCTATCCTGCTCTGTGGTGATCCGTGTGATTTGGGCTCCTGATCCTATCCTGCTCTGTGGTGATCCCGGTGATTTGGGCTCCCGATCCTATCCTGCTCTGTGGTGATCTGGGTGTGCTCGGACTCCAGGAGAAGATGTGTGAAGAATCAGCGTCCTTTGACCTGACCCCCCATGACCTGGCTTCAGGACTGGACGTCATAGACCAGGTGCTGGAGGAGCAGACCAAGACTGCGCAGCTGGGCGAGCCCCACCCGGAGTTCAGCACAGACTCCCCCAGCCCAGGTGCGTTCATAGCCAGGCTGCTTGGTCCTGAGGCCTGCGCTGCTGCAGGGGGCAGCCTGCCCTGTGGCTGTGTGTGGTCGGCCTGGGCACTGTCTGTTCAGGCTGGCACTGCAGGGCACCCACTTCTCTCAGAGGCTTCTCGGGTGTGAATTGTTTGGGGTCCTGTAGGCTGTGGAAGGGCTGGTATCGTTCAGTAGTTCTGGTATTTTCCGAAGACCTATGTCTTCTCCCAGCCAGTGTCAACTTGGCCTCTACTGTGTAAAATTAGAGAACTATACTTTGTGAAGCTGAGATGGGAGCATCGCTTGAGGCCAGGAGTTCGAGACCAGCCTGGGCAACATAGCGAAACCTCGCCTCTACCAAAAAATTAGCCAGGTGTGGTGGTATGGTCCTGTGGTCCTGTGGTCTGAGCTTTTCTGGAGGCTGAAGTGGGAGGAGCTCTTGAGCCCGGGAGGCAGAGCTTGCCCCAGATGGCTCCACTGTACTCCAGCCTGGGCGACAAGAGTGAGGCTGTCTCCAAAAAACAAACAAACAAAAAAAAAGTAAAACTATATTCACTGTAAGGGCATTTTACGTGTTTAAATGACCCACACATCGGGCCTGCATCACTTGCTGTGCCCGTAGGTTCCTTCCCAGTGTTCGTCCAGAGGCGTATTTCCACACAGTGCTAGTCACGGCGTACGTGGAAAACACGGAAACCCCCGTGGATGTGGTCGGTTGGTCTATACTGTCTGTGTTTTCTTCCTTTCTTTTTTTTTTTGAGATGGAGTTTCACTCTTGTTGCCCAGGCTGGAGTGCAATGGTGCGATCTTGGCTCACTGCAACTTCCTCCTCCCAGGTTCAAGTGATTCTCCTGCTTCAGCCTTCCAAGTAGCTGGGACTACAGGCGCGCGCCACCACGCCCAGCTAATTTTGTATTTTTTTTTTTTTTTTTTTTTTTTTGAGATGGAGTCTTACTGTGTCGCCCAGGCTGGAGTGCAGTGGCCGGATCTCAGCTCACTGCAAGCTCCGCCTCCCGGGTTCACGCCATTCTCCTGCCTCAGCCTCCCAAGTAGCTGGGACTACAGGCGCCCACCACCTCACCCGGCTAGTTTTTTGTATTTTTTAGTAGAGACGAGGTTTCACCGTGTTAGCCAGGATGGTCTCGATCTCCTGACCTCGTGATCCGCCCGTCTCGGCCTCCCAAAGTGCTGGGATTACAGGCTTGAGCCACCGCACCCGGCCCTAATTTTTTTTTTTTTTTTTTTTTTTTGAGACAGAGTCTCGCGCTGTGTCACCCAGGCTGGAGTGCAGTGGTGATCTCGGCTCACTGCAAGCTCCGCCTCCCAGGTTCACGCCATTCTCCTGCCTCAGCCTCCGAGTAGCTGGGACTACAGGCGCCCGCCACCACGCCCGGCTAGTTTTTTGTATTTTTAGTAGAGACGGGGTTTCACCATGTTAGCCAGGATGGTCTCGATCTCCTGACCTCATGATCCACCCGCCTCGGCCTCCCAAAGTGCTGGGATTACAGGCTTGAGCCACCGCGCCCGGCCTCACCCGGCCCTAATTTTGTATTTTTAGCAGAGTCAGGGTTTCTCCATGTTGGCCAGGCTGGTCTCAAACTCCAGGTGATCCGCCCACCTCGGCCTCCTGAAGTGCTGGGATTCCAGGCGTGAGCCACCGCGCCCGGCCTGTGTCCGTGTTTTCTGCGTGGCCTCTGTAAACAGCTGACTAGGAGTCTGCGAGTATCTTCATTGGTTCCGCTGTGACTTGCGTGTGAGCATCTCCAGCATCAGCTTTCCTCATTTTCCTTTGAAATCGCACATGTGGACGGACACCATGGGAACCCTGGACCCTGGGCAGCCTCGTCCTCACCCTTCTCACCAGGGTGGCTGCTTGGGAGAGAGTGAGTTTGCGAACTTGGCATTTGTTCTGGCTTTAGGATCTGTTTATATATATACATATATTTAAGTGACAAGGTCTGATTCTGTTGCCCAGGCTGGAATGCGGTGGCGCGATCTTAGCTCCCTGTAGCCTCAGCCTCCTGGACTCGTGGGGTCTTCCCGTCTCAGCCTCTTAAAGCACCGGGACCACAGGCGGTCGCCACTGCCATCGGATCTCAAGGCTGCCACGCAGGGCGCTGCAGTAGGGGAAGGGGTTCCTGGGACTTTGAACGCTCCACCTCCCTCTTCTCCACAGTCCCCCAACCCCACCTCTAACTGGGAGTGGATGGCCACCTCTTTCCATCCTTTGCCTGGCGCAGGGTGGGGAGAGTGACAGGTCTCCTTCCCGCATCTCGGCAGCTGCCCTTTCGTCGGTTATATGACGTGGGAGAGACACCGGCCACCTCCAGGGCTGTGTGAACACCGCCACAGGGGCCTTCTCCACTCTTCAGTTTTGTTAGTTACTTGATGTGCAGGGCTTTTCGTTGTAACTAGTGGGGGACGTGTGGTGAGGGGGGCTTCTGCCGTCTCATTCAGGACCGGAACTTCAGTTTTCATCACTATTTGTCCTCCTACGCCTTTGGAGATGGGGTCTTGCTCTGTTACCCAGGCTGGAGAGCAGTGGTGCCATCAGGGCTCACGGCAGCCTCCTCCTCCTGCAGCCTCCGCCTCTTGGGCTCATGCGATCCTCCTGCCTCGGCCTCCCAAACTCCTGGGACTACTACAGACGTGCGTCACCGTGCTTGGCAGGGTTCATTCTTTTCCTCACACTTTATTTATTGGAGAGCCCGGTAGAGCGCCCGGTTTGCACGATCCGGTTGTTGAGACGTTGAGAGGAACCCTGCGGAGTCTGAATCTGGGTGTGGGAGGGGCAGTCACACGAGTTCCCCGGTGTCCTCGTCTCCTCCGCACTTAGGTGCCCTTAGGTGGCTTGAGGACCCCAGTTAGACTGGGGCCCCCCTTTGCCTGGCTCCAGGCGGGATGTCCTCTCTCAGGAGGCTCAGTATCTGCTTTCCAGTTCCTTCCGATGTTAACGTTGTTGCTGAACACCTGACTCTTGTTGATTATTGGGGGATTGCAAGACGGTAGTGTGCCAATTCTGTCGCTTAGTCAGTTAGCAGGAATAATCTAGCACCATGCTCTGCATCGCATCAGCCGTGTGGTGATCCTATTCACACAGGAAAGGCGGGATAAATGCTGGCTGTGGGCCGGGTGTGCTGTCCCACATCTGTAATCCCAGCACTTTGGGAGGCCAGGGCGGTCGGATCACGAGGTCAGAGATTGAGACCATCCTGGCCAACATGGTGAAACCCCGTCTCTACTAAAAATACAAAAAAAACCCCAAAACATGAGTGGGCCGTGGTGGCGCGTGCTTGTAATCCCAGCTGCTGGGGAGACTGAGGCAGGAGAATCACTTGAACCCGGGGGGCGGAGGTTGCAGAGAGCTGAGATCGCGCCACTGCACTCCAGCCTCACAACAAAGCGAGACTGTCTCAATAATCAATCAGTCAATCAATCAGACGTCATCAGTGAATGTATGAGAGCGCGTAGGGATTGGTCCTGCTCCGCGCGCCACCCTGAATCTCACTCCTGACCTCCGTTCTCCACCTCGAGGTGTTTTCATGTGGGCCCGTGTGTCTTGACCCCGGCAGTTGTGGCCTCTTTGCTGTCTGGGAGTCACACTCATGTCCTGCTCCAGACCTGGAATCAGCCAAGTCTCCAAGAAGCTCTGGTTTCTTTTCCTGCAAGGTGGTATTTCAGGACCCACGGTGCGGCAACAGGCTGGTCATGGTTACTGGGTTGGTCATTGTTACTGGGTGTTTTTGTGGAGATACATCCATACGCACAGATGTGTTCATAAATGTTAACTCTGAAGGTAAACCACCCGGCCGGGAACAAGGGCTCACCGGTAATCCCAGCACTTTGGGAGACCGAGACAGTTGGATGACCTGAGGTCGGGAGTTTAAGACCAGCCTGGGCAACATGGTGAAACCCCATCTCTACTAAAAACACAAAAATTAGCCAGGTGTGGTGGCACACGCTGGTAGTCCCAGCTAGTTGGGAGACAGACACGCTGGAACCTGGGACACGGAGGTTGCAGAGAGCAGAGATAGTGCCGCTGCACCCCAGCCTGGGTGACAGGGTGACACCCTGTCTCAAAAATAAATAGATAAATAAAGGGAAAATGCCTTCTCTTGGTGTCTCCAGTTTGGACTGGCTGGCATGGGTTCTGGTAGCCTCTTCCCCCATGGTTGCGTCCTTTTTTCCATGTCGGGAATCCTGGTTCTCAAGGGCGGGGTTGTTGGTCTGAGTGTGACACAGACTGTGCCTTTGCTGCCTTTCTCTTGCCCAGGGCTGAACATGGAGCTGGAAGACATTGCAAAGCTGAAGAGTAAGTGCTGCCCTCCCCACCTTCTTGCGGCTGGGTGGGGCCTCCCCCTGATGCCTCCTCAACCCGACCTGCAGTGATCCTGCTCCGCCTGGAGGGGGCCATCGATGCCGTTGAGCTGCCTGGAGACGACAGTGGTGTCACCAAACCAGGGAGGTGAGAGGCGAGGAGCCAGCTGCTTCACTGCAGGTCCAGCCTAGAGCTAGAGATAGGCCGTGGTGCAGTCCTGGGCTGTCCCACCACTGAGGCCTGTTTTCAGGCCCGTTTTCCCTTTTTGAGACCTGGTAGGAGCGCCCGGTTTGCATGATCTGGTTGTTGGGACGTTGAGAGGAATAGCACACGCATCCACGAAACAGCACACGCATCCACGAAACAGCACACGCATCCACGGAACAGCACACGCATCCACGGAACAGCGCACACCCCCACAGAACAGCACACACCCCCCCCCACGGAACAGCACACACTCGCATGCGGAGCCGCTGGGTTTCCTGCAGTTTCTCCTCCTCCAGGCCTTTCCCTGGACCTCCTCAGGTGCCTGTTAGAATGAGACCTTCTTGTTAGGACGATGAGTGTCCCAGCCACCACCTCTTTTGGACTCCGGGAGGCCCGGAACATTCTGAAGGCTCCATGGGTCTCCTGTCTTCTCCGCGGCCAGGGCAGCAGCGTTTGTTGTCTGTCCTGCAGGCAGATGAGGGTCAGGCCTGGGGCCTGTGTGGGGCGCCACTGAGTGCACAGCCGCTGAGGCGAGCGTGTTCTGCCTGAGCGCCGACCTTGTGGCGACTCCCAGTTGCTTCCAGGTGGAGCCAGTGTCCTCAGCGTAATGCTCAAGGCTCTGGCGTGGCTCCTCGGCCACCCTGCACCCCCAGGGGCCCCTCCTGTAGCTTCTGCTGCCGCCATCACTGTCACTCTCCCAAGGCTTTGGGGACTCTGCCCAGAGCTGCTGCCTCCCAGAAGCCCCTGACGACCCCCCGGCGACCCCATCCCTCCCCTCTGATGACGGCCTCTGCCCTGAGGCTTCTTTTCCTTGGTGCTGTTCTCGTGCTGGCCAGGCCTCCTCTTCCCATCTGGAGGCTCCTGAGGGCAGAGGCCTCTCACCCCCAATGCCGGCGTCCCCTGGAGGGCTCAGTTTGTTTCCGAGGGAAGGAAACCCACAGTTGTTGCCTTCAATTCCCAAAGCTGCAGCCTGATCCCCCGTCCAGGCTCGAGCCTGCCTTCTTCTCCTCGCAGCTACATCTTTGAGCTGTTTGCTGAAGCCCAGATCACGTTTCAGACCAAGGGCTGCATCCTGGACTCGCTGGACCAGATCATCCAGCACCTGGCTGGACGTGAGTGCTGGGGCGGGGTCTTTGGTGTGGGCAAACGTGGCGTAGGGGGTGCAGCAGGCCTCCATCCTGGCAGTCAGGGCTCGCCTGGCCATCACCTGGCCGTCAGCAGGAACAGGCTCACAGAACCTCACCTTCTGATCGGGGCGTGGAGGCGTTAGTGCCGGTTGCCCACTGCCGTAGAGCCTGTCCCAGTTCTGCAGCTGGCGGCTTCGTCCTGCAGACTCATCCCATTATTCCCCTTTTAAGGAAGAGCAGCCCAAGGCCCTGGCTGGGTTGTGGGGCCTCTGGCTTCTCCACACACCCCGATTCTGCCTCTACAGAGCTGTGGGGTCCAGAGGCTTTGCCCAGAGGCAGTGTCGTCATGGGCCGCTCTGGTTTGAGATGCCGGCCCGCCGGGGCCTCTGCTGTGCTCCCAGGTGCTGGGGAGGGCGGCTCTTGCTGCTTCAAACCTTAGGTGACCATAGAGCCTCTTTTCAAGTTCCACCGGCCCCCTTGGAGACGCTGTCCCTGCCTGGCTTCTCTCCTGGCTGCTGGGAAGGGCAGGCGAGCTGCCCGCCCTGAGTGGACACTGCGCTCCACCCTGGGCCCCCCGTTGGGCAGGAGCTGGAGCTTGGCAGTCGGGCTGAGCTGGCTTATGGCTGGAAGGGCGGGGCTGGGGTCGGGGCCTCCCCTGCCTGCAGTGCGGGTGTCAGCGCCCAGCATGCTACCTCCCCAGGTGCTGGAGTGTTCACCAACACAGCCGGACTGCAGAAGCTGGCGGACATCATCCAGGTGGGGCCTGCTCCTCTGGCGTCTCCTTCCCTGATGGAAGCCGGGCGGGTGCCTTCTCCTGCTGTATTAGTTACTGACTCTAGACGTGGGGGTGGGAGAACGGCCCCCACACCACCTGTTTCTGACTGGCAAACCCTTGGCTCCTTTCCTGTGACCCAAACCCACACTGGGCCTCCCGCGGGGATGGGGGAGGACGAGGTCTGGTGGCACGTGCCCAGGGTGACGCTGGTGGGGGAGGACGTGAAGGGGAGTGGGGTCCAGGGAGCCGCTCCTGCCCTGTCCGGGCCCTCAGGCCAGGGGGGACCCACTCCTGGCAGCCCCAGCTGCACGCAGATGAAGAGCTCTGGACACACGCAGCTTCCTGAACAGCTTCTCCAGGGACAGACAAACGGGGACCCTGTAGGTTGCCGGCGGGGGTGTCCCTGCGAGCCCATGATGGGGGATGCGGCCCTGGCCCCCTTCTTGGCCCCGTCCTGCCCTGCGATGCCTGTCCCCTCCCATGTGAGGTTGCTCCTGGCTCTGTGCCTGTGGCAGCACCTGCTTTCCCTGAGGCAGAGGGGCTTGTGCGGTTTGTGGAGGGCAAGCCCCATTTTTGGGTGCTCTGGGCACACACTTGCCTCTCCTGGACCTCGGTGCATTTTTTAGAAGCAGACCCACAAGTCCCTGACTGGGAGGCCATCAGTCCTTGGGGAAACCGAGGCACAGGTGGCTGTGTGGAGCCATGTGAGGCTGACTCTGTGCTGCCCACACTGAACCTCCTGGCCACACGAGGTCATGGCAGGGTTAGGTGGGGCTGCCCAGCTCTGTGACGACTTCATGAGTGTCCGCCTGGGGTGGGGGGTGCTCGAGCTGGGGGAGGCCGCAGAAGAACCCTGGAATGTACGGCCGGCCTGTGCGTGCAGTGCGGTGCAGTGCTCTATGCATGCTGCTGGGTGTGGAGCTGCAGGCCCCAGGATGGCCAGGCACTGCCTTCTTCATAGACGTGGCTCTGAGCAGGGGCGAGACCTGGGCAGGGACCAGGTGGGGTGGGCACAGCAGGTGGTAGGGCCCAGGCTCAGCCCTACCTCCACCGTGGCCTTCTCTGCGGCCAGTGATGCCACAGCCTGTGTCTTCTCTGTGTGGCAGCTGGGGCTGGAAAGACGGCACTGCTATGTCTCCCAGCTCCTCCCCAAAGGCACGGTGGGCATCCCAGGGCCAGACCCCTCTCTCTGTGGCTCCTGCCTGCCAAGGGCTGCTTTGCCGTCCCGCCTGGAGCGTGGTTGGCTCTTCAAGCAGGAGGCCGTGCACCTGCCAGGCGGACCTGCTTCCATGTCCTGATGGGTCACTCAAAGCACCTCCAGCACATGGCCATTAAGGCAGCCCTGCAGCCCAGGGCCTGGAGGGCAGGTGTGAGCTGGCCCGGGCCTGCCCCTCCCTGGAATGTGGCTTCCCAGGCTCCAGTATGGAGAAGTGTCCACACTCTGGAACCAAATCCTGTTCACCCCATGGGTTTGGAATTTCCTTTGGCTGCTGCTCTAAGTAGCCACTGGGAGATGACTCAGCTCCTCCCAACCCTGGGGACTGCGCACCGTGTTCACCCTCAGCTGCTCCTGAGTCCCTGCAGGTGTGGGCGCTGCTCATAGGGCTGCTGCTGGGCTGGACTTGCAGCCCTGAGGCACAGGTGACCCTGGGGACAGAGTGGGGCTAGAGTGGGGCTAGTGGCCCCAGGAAGAGTATGTGGGATGCACGGTTCAGTTGGAGGCAACTCCAGGCAGGGCCAGGCTGTGTGCTGGGGAGGTAGAGCTTAGCTGGAGGCAAACTCTGGGCAGTGCTGGCCCGTGCTGGGGAGCCAGTCACCGCTGGGCCCCTGTGAGACTAGTGGGTCCCCTTCCTTCTCTGCCTGAGCTGCCCTGGGGCTGAAGCACGGGGCGGTTTGTGGTGGTGTTTTTTTGAGACAGGGTCTCGCTCTGTCACCCCAGCGGGAGTGCCGGGCCTTGTCACCAGCTCACTGCAGCCTCAGCCTTCTGGGCCCAAGCCATCCTTTTGCCTCAGCCACCTGAGTAGCTGGGAACACAGGCGTGCACCACCACGCTCGGCTAATTTTAAAAGCTTTTTTGTGGAGATGGGGTCTTGGCGTGCACCACCACGCTCGGCTAATTTTTTGAATTTTTATGTGGAGATGGGTCTTGCCATGTTGCCCAGGCTGGTCTCAAAGTCCTGGGCTCCGGCAGTCTGCCCACCTTGGCCTCCCACAGTGCTGGGATTACACGTAAGAGCTTCCAGGCCTGCCCATCAGAGGGCTGGCTTTTTGAGGGAAGCTGTTTCCTGAGGCAGCCTCAGCCCCTGCTCATGGCAGCCCCTGGTGTCATGGTGAATTTGTTCTGTTGTTTCCATCCCTGTGGGCCAAATGCTTTGGTAAAACGCAAGGCCTTGTATTTAGCTGTCTTGACAGTGAAAATGGCTGAGAAGGAAGGAAGGAAGGAATGGAAGGAAGTTTCTCTCTCCTGTGCATACCCAGGCACGTGCACACGTGCGCAGTCCACACACGCTGCCGGTCTCTGTGTCCCAGCTGCGGTGCCGGCCCCCGTGTTCTCTAGTTCAGCTTCTCCGCATTTCTGTGAACGATTCCGGCTTCTTGATGTTCCCAGCAGAACTCCCTCAAGTCTGCGGCTTCTCCAGGGCTCTGACGGCGGCTGGGCTGACGTGGCCGCTCTGCGGAGCCTGTTGGGGCTTCACGTTCCTGTTCTGGCCATTTTCGGCTCTTTTTCCGGGAATGGTCGTCACGCGCTCTTTTCCTAGCGCAGGCATCGTCCCTTTCCCGTGGATTTGCAGGGTTCTCTGTAAGATCCGAGGAACACATGCCAACATGGTCTCTCCTGGTCTCGTGCTGGTCATTTTTTCCATTTTCACGACAGGTTTGGTGAACAGATGTTTCCTTGTCATCAGACTTTTGTCTTGAGCTTGTACCTCCCGACCAAGATCTAAACTGGGTCTTGTGTGTTCTCCAAACTGCACTGTAGGGTGGCGGAGCTTTGTGTCGGGGCCTCCGCGCCTTCCGGCGTCACCTGTGGGGGTGTGAAAGGCAGACTCTACCTGGATTTTTCCCAGCACACCACACCGGTGGTTCCGTCTGCTGACCGAGTGGCTCGGCTTCTCCCAACTCCGCTGGGCACCTGCCACACTGTTTTCCTCACGGTTTTGTTCATGGTGGTTTTGTCGTAAGTCCTGGTGTCGGCCAGAACCAATTTCTTTTTTTGTTTGTTTTTGAGACGGAGTTTCGCTCTTGTCGCCCAGGGTGGAGTGCAGTGGTGCGATCTTGGCTCACTGTAACCTCCGCCTCCTGGGTTCAAATGATTCTCCTGCCTCAGCCTCCTGAGTAGCTGGGATTACAGGTGCTTGCCACCACGCCCAGCTAATTTTCATATTTTTAGTAGAGACGGGGTTTTGCTGTGTTGGCCAGGCTGGTCTCGAACCCCTGACCTCAGGTGATCCTCTCGCCTCAGCCTCCCAGAGTGCTGGGATTACAGGTGTGAGCCGCCGCGCCCGGCCTCTTGTTCTTCTTAAACCTGCCCTGATGTTTTCTCCGTGATGCATGTTGGAGTCAGCCTGTCTGCTTCCTTTAAAAAATCTTGCTGTGATTTTGACTGGAATGTGTGGAATTCCTGTGTTTTTGAGTCAGTGTCTCTCTGTTGCCGAGTCTGGAATGCAGTGGGACCATCACAGCTCACTGCAGCCTCAACCTCCTGGGCTCAGGGGATCCTCTCAGCCCAGCCTCCCAAGTAGCTGGGACCACGGCACGTGCCACCACGCCCGTCTCAGCCCAGCCTCCCATGTAGCTGGGACCATGGCACGTGCCACCACGCCCGGCTAGTTTTCATATTTTTTTGGTGGAGACCCCGGGGTTGCACCATGTTGCCCAGGCTGGTCTTGAACTCCTGGGTTCGGGCAGTTCGCCCCTCTCGGCCTCTCAGAGTGCTGGGATTACAGGCGTGAGCCACTGCACTAGGCCATGTTGAATTTCTAGATTAATTTGGGACCCTTAGGGGCACAGAGAGGAGGGCTGGGCCAGCTGGTGGGAGGAGAGGCCTCTCGGGCTGCCGCGTTTCCAGTGCACGGAGATGGCCTGCGTAGGGGGAACAGAGCTCACCGGGGGTCCCTCCAGGGAGGAGAAAGGGTCAGGCAGGTGCCAACTCCTGTCCATCGGCCTGGGGCTGCATGATGGCAGGGGCCGGTGAACTGATGACCTCTGGGTGTCCTGTGACCTTCCGTGTGTGGGGCTGATGCCGCAGAAGATCAGGTGGCCTCCAGGGCTCCGGGCTCTGGCCTCAGCCTCCTCATGGGACTGCACCTCCTCTCTTTCAGATTGTGTTTAGTGTGGACCCCTCCGAGGGCAGCCGTAGTTCCCCGGCAGGGCTGGGACCCTTACAGTCCTATAAGGTAGGGGCCACCTCCAGGAGGCAGGTGGGGCTGGGGGTCCTGTGGTCCTGAAAGGTAAGGGGCTGCCCCCAGGACATGGGCGGGGTCTCCACACTCCTGGTCCTGTCCCCTCCAGGTGCACATCCATCCTGATGCTGGCCACCGGAGGACGGCTCAGCGGTCTGATGCCTGGAGCACCACTGCCGCCAGAAAGCGAGGTACAGACCTGGGCCCACACTCTCCCCGCCCGCCCGGGGGTGGTGCTCAGCACCAGCATGCCACAGGCTAGGCACGTGGCCAGCCATGGGTCTCCTGCCCCCCTGGGCCTGGCCACCTTCTCCATGTCCAGGCCAATCCAGAGTGTTCTCCTCACTGTCCCTCTGAAGGCTGGAGTTACTGAGAGACATGGGAGAGGGCCTGATGGCACCGTGACCTGCCCAGAGTCACCTGGTTGGTGGCGGCGAGCCACAGCTCAGCCAGGCCTTCCTGCTGGGACACACTGGTTTATGCCAAGGCCGTCAGCACGGAGCCCCACAGTGAGGCACAGCTTTTCCTGCTGCCTCCACCCAGCGCCTGGCTGGGCCAAGCCTCAGGGTCACATCTGAAGGGGGCCCAACTGGCCCTGTTGTCCGAAGCCCCTGGTGTGCTCGGCCCTGAGGCCCCACATGCCTTGTTGGCTTCCTGTGCTCTGTGGCGTCTTCGAGTCGGTGCTGCCGGGGACCTGTGTGGATGGGGCCTGTGAGTGGGCCCTCGGCTCCGTGTCCAGAGTCCTGTGGTTCTTGGAGTGTGTCCGGCCCCACCCGGCCATGTGGTGTCCAAGGGGGGCTTTGTGGCGGCAGTGGTGGGAGCTGCTGCCCCTTCTTGTGCTGCAGTGGGGCCTTGCCTCTGGGCTTGGTTCGTCCCTCTCTGGAACGTTCTTTCTCAGAGCTCTCTGGCCCGCGGTGGCACGACGTGGCCCTGGCTGAAGCAGCCCCCGCGTGGTTGCTGTGGTTGGTCTGCCTGGCCGAGCTGGAAGGGGAGGGCCGGGAGGATGTCAGGGTTGCGTGGCTTGACCCCCGGTCGGTGGCTCGGTGATGGCCTTGTGGCAAGGCCTCTCCCGGCAGGAAGCGTCCATCCTGGGGGGGTCGTGGGAGGTGGCGCGTGCCTGAGGCAGCTGGCGCACAGATCCTGAGGGCCTGGAATCTGTTTGTTCCATTGACCTCTGACGTCACTTGACTTCTGAGAAGCAGCCACTCCCTGCGTTGGGTGTTTGTAGGAAATGAGCTCCTGGAGGTGGAGGTCGGGAAGTTCCCCCATTGCAGGGCACGCTCAGCCCCAGGAAGCGGGGTGACCTTTGCTGGGAGAGGTGCCTTGTCCCTGCTGACCCCGAGTCACAGTCAGCGTCGTTCTGCTTGTGCCGTGTTTAATTCCTGGTGTCCAGTGCCCAGGCTCAGTCTCCTCCCCAGGCCGCGGCCGCTGCGGTCAGTCAAGCACTTCTAGGAACTTCCTTTGAACCGGTGCCCTTGTTCGCTGCTGACGCCACTGAGGCTTCCTGGTGGAGCGGGGAACTGGCACTTCCTCTTGTGTGCGTCCCTGGAATGTCGGGACGCTGGCGCTTGCTTCCCGTGCGCTCTTGGCGGGATGAGCTTGCCCTGAGCCGCATGTCACCGTTTCTGCAGAAGTTTAGGGTTGGAGTGGGCTGACCTCTCTGGAGGTGTCCCCAGCATCTGCCTGGGGTCTGCCTCGTACTCCGAGGACCCCCAGTCCCCCAGAGGGGACCCCAGCTGGCAGACTGCGCTCACGCTCAGGGCAGCCTCCTTTGTTCTGACTTCTGCACGCTGGGCCTGGGTGGCTGTGGGCGGCTCACTTGCTTGATGCCAGTGGGTGAGAGGGTGATGGGCAGAGAGGCAGGCGGTCAGGCCCCCAGTCCCGTCCTCACACCCTGTGTCCCCTGCTCCCCTCCGCCCCACAGGGAAGGTGTTGAGCTACTGGTGCTTCAGTCCCGGCCACAGCATGCGCGAGCTGGTCCGCCAGGGCGTCCGCTCCCTCATCCTTACCAGCGGCACGCTGGCCCCGGTGTCCTCCTTTGCCCTGGAGATGCAGATGTACGGGCCACCCCTGCCAGGGGCCTAAGCACTGGTGACGCCTGTGACGTTAGTGGGGTGGGAGTGCTGGGGGTCCCCATGAGCCGGGGTGCTGGGGGTCTTGGGCCTCGCTGGGGGTCTCGGGCCTCGAGGGCTAAAGGGGTGCTGGTGTCCTTCCCCACTGTCTGTCCCTCCGGCCACGCTCAGCCCTTTCCCGGTCTGCCTGGAGAACCCACACATCATCGACAAGCACCAGATCTGGGTGGGGGTCGTCCCCAGAGGTCCCGATGGAGCCCAGCTGAGCTCTGCGTTTGACAGACGGTGAGGGCCTGTCCCTGGGCCGTGCTGGGGTGCAAGGTCGGGCAGTACTGAGCCCTGAGGCCCTGAGCAGTGGCCTCTCGGCTCTGTGCAGGTTTTCTGAGGAGTGCTTGTCGTCCCTGGGGAAGGCTCTGGGTAAGTGCCCGGCACACCCCAGCTGTGCCCATCCTGGATCCTGGACCCTGCTCCCAAGAGCTGGTAGGGACCCCGGAAGACGCCCCGCCCCTGCCCTGACCCCAGCGCCTGCACTTCCAGGCAACATCGCCCGCGTGGTGCCCTACGGGCTGCTGATCTTCTTCCCTTCCTATCCTGTCATGGAGAAGAGCCTGGAGTTCTGGCGAGTATGTCTCCCCTGTATGTCCTGGGTGGGGTGGGGTGGGTGAGGGCAGGGCTGGAGCACGAAGCAGGCAGTGGCCACAGCTCCTGCCTGCCCTCATCGGATCAGTGGCGTAACCAGGGCTGCCGTGTCCCTGTCTCTTCCTCCCACAGGCCCGCGACTTGGCCAGGAAGATGGAGGCACTGAAGCCGCTGTTTGTGGAGCCCAGGAGCAAAGGCAGCTTCTCCGAGGTCGGCACTTGGCCGGGGCTCTGAGTCTGCTGCCCCCTCGTGCCTCCCGTGCCCCTCACAGCTTCCCCGAGGCTGACCACCAGCCCTGACCACGGGCTCTGGCAGCTGCCGGCTGCCTCTTCAGGGCCCCTGCGTTTCCTTCCTGGCCCTGAGTGTTGCCTCTTATCTTACAAAGCCCCGAGCACTGGGTGGGTGTGGTGACAGTGGTCCTCCTGTCTGAGTAGCTGTAGCCGGCGGCCACCCTGGCCCTGGGATTCCCCGTGTTTTCTGGGAAGCACTGAGCAGGCGCAGGATCAGCCTGGGATCCGTGCCAGGAAGAAGCTTCCAGAACCCGGTTGGCTTTCCTGGCTAGGATAGTCCTTCATCTTGGAGGATGAGACCTGGGTCTCCCTCATGGGGGAAGAAGGGGCTGAGGTGGGCTCCAGGCTGAGCCTGACCAACTTTCCTTCCAGACCATCAGTGCTTACTATGCAAGGGTCGCTGCCCCTGGGTCCACCGGCGCCACCTTCCTGGCGGTGTGCCGGGGCAAGGTGAGCTCTCTGGGGCCCTCTGTCCTGACCCGGTTGCCTGTTCCCTGGTGGGTGCTTATGGCTCCCCAGCTGACTTTGGGCCCTGGGGGCTGCCTGGTCCCCTCCTTGGGCCCCACAAGAGCAAAGCACTGGTGGCCTGCTGGGAGCGTGCCCTGCTCTGGGTCAGGCAGGCAGGATGCAGGAGGTTCCTGGCCACGAGAGTTGGAGGTGGCGTCTGGGAGCTGTGGACCCCAAGTGGGGTCCTGACCCATAGATGGGGCTTCCTCCCACCCCTGGTTGGGGTTGGAGCCTCGGGGAAGGTGGCTGGGCTGGGTATGGGCAGCCGGGGGGAGGAGCCCCCATGGCCCCAGGCAGCTCCCTGGTGTGTCCCCCAGGCCAGCGAAGGGTTGGACTTCTCAGACACGAATGGCCGTGGTGTGATCGTCACGGGCCTCCCGTACCCCCCCCGCATGGACCCCCGGGTTGTCCTCAAGATGCAGTTCCTGGACGAGATGAAGGGCCAGGGTGGGGCTGGGGGCCAGGTGAGTTACAGCAGGGCGGGGCAGGGGTAAGGCAGTCTGGCGACTGAGCCCCCCTGTGACCGAGCCTCCTCGCCCTCCAGTTCCTCTCTGGACAGGAGTGGTACCGGCAGCAGGCGTCCAGGGCGGTGAACCAGGCCATTGGGCGAGTGATCCGGCACCGCCAGGACTACGGGGCTGTCTTCCTCTGTGACCACAGGTGCGTGCAGTCCGGGGGCAGGCGTGGCGCCAGAGGACACGGCCACATCCCACTGGGCCCCTGGACTCTCCTTCCCCACATGAGGCCCTGTCTCCCCCAGAGCCTCTCTGGCGACTCGGGTCAGCCTGAGGCCCCTGCGGCAGATGAGGGTCTTCACTTGGGTGAACTGACCCCCTGAAGCGGCTGTGGGCAGGGCAGCAGGGCTGTGGCCACCCCCCAGGTTCGCCTTTGCTGATGCCAGAGCCCAGCTGCCCTCCTGGGTGCGTCCTCACGTCAGGGTGTACGACAACTTCGGCCACGTCATCCGAGACGTGGCCCAGTTCTTCCGTGTTGCCGAGCGAACTGTGAGTTTCTGCCCAGGGAGGGGATGAGGGTGTTGTCCCCAGAGGAGCCAGAAATGGGCCCACCCACCCCGAGTGGTTCTGCAGATGCCAGCACCGGCCCCCCGGGCTGCAGCACCCAGTTTGCGTGAAGGAGAAGATGCTGTCAGGGAGGCCAAGTCGCCTGACCCCCTCCTCTCCACCAGGAAAGCTAAGAGTCTGGACCTGCATGTCCCCAGCCTGAAGCAGAGGTCCTCAGGTGCAGATGGCCAGTGCGGGACGGGCAGTGTGGGGTGGGCGGGGCGGGCGGATTGGGGCGGGCCGTGTGGGGCAAGCAGCGGGGCAGGTGGTGTGGGGTGGGCGGCACCAGGCGCCCAGGGTGGAGGCGGCTCACCTGGCTTTATGCACTGCCCCTCCCACCTCCAAAGGCTGTGTCTACTTCCTAGGGTGGGGTTCCCACGGGCTGGAACCCTCCCCTACAGGCAGAGAACGCCTCAGGCAAAGACGCGCCCCAAGGCTGGGACTCCCCCTAATAGCAGGGGGGACACCCACAGGCAGGGGCCCCCAAATGCTGGGACCCTCCCTCAGGAGGGGCTCCGTCATAGGCAGGGACCCCCAGCTGGGGCCCCGCGGTGGGCTTCACTGCGCACTCGGGTACTCTGCAGGATCACCAGCTGCCGGGGACCCCGAGAGTAGCCTGTGTGTGGAGTATGAGCAGGAGCCAGTTCCTGCCTGGCAGAGGCCCAGGGGGCTGCTGGCTGCCCTGGAGCACAGTGAACAGCGGGCCGGGGACCTTGTCGAGGAGCAGGTGCAGTTCCAGGGCCTTGGGATGGACACAGACCCTCTGTCTCCTGAGGCCAACCCCACCCCGCCCATCTGACTTCAGGCACCTCCCCACACACCCCTGTAAATCCCCTGCCTGTCGGGCGGGCAGGCAGGTGAGGGATCCCAGCTGCCTGGCTATGTGTGTGCCCTCCACCTCGCCTCACCCACAGGCTGCTGGCTCCCAGGTGGTGCATGCCCTGGCCCTCAGCGGGTGCCCCCACATCACTTTGATTCTCTGGCAGGTCAGCTTGGCTCAGGGCACTCAAGATCGGGTACCCCTGCCCCTGGCTGTGCCTGAGGCTGGCCTTTCTCCAGGAATGTGCTGCGGTTGGGACCCAGGTTCCTTCCTCCTTGGGGCCTTTTGCCCCAGAAGCCCATAATTTCTCAGGCCAACCCGAAGCTTTCTCCCTGCTTCCTGCTGGGAGCCATTCTCCTCTTGCTGCCTGTCCCTGCCCTTCAGGCTCCTGGAGTGAGCCCTGGGTGCAGGCACCAGACACCTGTGTCCCCTTCCTGCCAGCCCCTCGCTGTGGTCGGACTGTCCTTCCTGGACCTGCTCTTACGTGTCACCACCTGTAAGCCTCATGAGCTGCTGGCGTGGCTTGGACAGGACCAAGTTGTGGGACTGTCACCAGGGTGTGCCGCGCCCCCTCCCCCGACCTTCGTCTTGGCTACTGCTCAGGGCTCCTTGGGGCCATCTTCCCTGTGGGCCCAGGTGCTTTGGGGCCCTGGAGTGTGTGGTTGGAACCACAGCTGTGTCCTCCTCAGGCCCACAGCTGCTCCACCCTATCCCTCCTGGCTGAGAAGAGGCCGGCAGAGGAGCTGCGAGGAGGGAGGAAGAAGATCCGGCTGATCAGCCACCTGGTGCGTGAGCTGTCCCTGCACCTGTGCTGACCACCATAGACATGTGTGGGAACCCGGCCCTGGGTGCCCCCAGCCAAGTTGGGATGTGGGCCCGATGGGACCAGGGAAGTTACCCCCGGGAGCTGATGTCCAGGGCGGCTGTGAAGCTGTCGGCCCAAGGGCTCAAGGGCAGCTGGGATCAGGCCCCGCCCTTGGGCAGGCTTGGTTTGGGGGCTGCAGCACTGGGTTTGGCCCTGGCATTTCCCTCAAGTGTGGACGTGCACCTGCCTCATGCGAGGGGCGCAGCCCATTCCCAGCCTTGGATGAAAGAACCGAGTTGTAGTCGGAGCCAGGAAGCCCCCTGCCTGCTGGAAAGCCCCAAGTGTGGCAGCCTTTGTCCATGTCCCTTGGCTTCTGGGAAGAACTGGGTGGTGCCCAGGCAGGGCTGGTGCCATCCGGAAGTGGGCGGCTGCCGAGGGGCCTGGGCTGTTGAGGGCCTGGGTGGGGAGTGCCGGGGCTGCCCCTGCCTTGGTTTCCACGTTTCCGTGTTGGTCTGGGGTGTGTGGAGAGATGGGCACCGCTTCTTGGGAAGCCCCTCCCTATGATCTGCCATCCTGGAGCCTCAGCTGTGTCCGCTGTGGGGTGGGGGCTTTAGGGAGGAGGAGAGAGGACCCCCAGCTTGAGGGAGAGCCAGTCTACCCTTTGCCCATTCGCTGCCCTCGGTTCCCTGCCAGCCTCTCACTGTGTGACCCAGACAGGCCCAGCCCCGCAGCTTTCTTCCCGCAGCACCTCCGTGTCCATCCAGCCAACCACTTTCTCAGGCAGCAGCCCCCGCTCAGCAATCACTGTCCCGGGGAACACTCAATGCTCCAAGGAAGGCTCTGCAGCTCCAGGGACGGGATGATGAGGCTGGCCCTGATGGAGCCTCGGGCCTGTGTGCTGCAGGAGGAGCCCGTGGCTGGCGCACAGATGGACAGGGCCAAGCTCTTCATGGTGGCTGTGAAGCAGGAACTGAGCCAAGCCAACTTTGCCACCTTCACCCAGGCCCTGCAGGACTACAAGGGTTCCGATGACTTCGCCGCCCTGGCTGCCTGTCTCGGCCCCCTCTTTGCTGAGGACCCCAAGAAGCACAGCCTGCTCCAAGGTGCCCTGGCTTGCAGGGGCTGCCCATCCTGCGGGCAGTGCTGCCGCTGTGTAGGGTGGGGGCCATCTGGGTCCAAGGTTGCCTCTGTTCTCTAGAGAAAAGGGGGCGGATGGGGACAGACACCCCCTCCTCTACAGGCTTCTACCAGTTTGTGCGGCCTCACCACAAGGAGCAGTTTGAGGAGGTCTGTATCCAGCTGACGGGACGGGGCTGCGGCTACCGGCCAGAACACAGCGTTCCCCGAAGGCAGCGGGCACAGCCAGCCCTGGACCCCACTGGTAAATGGGGCCTCGGGTGGGACCCTCAGACTCCTCCGTGGAAGGCACCGGAGTCCTGGGCTGGTTGGGGTGGGCATCCCTGGGGCCCTGCATGGCCCCGCCTCTCTGTTCCCGTGTGGGAGTGATGGGGGCCACCCCCCACCACCAGCAGCAGTATCACTTATTGGGGAGACCCTGTGCAACTCCACGCAGGGCCCTGCCCTTCCCATAGCCCCTGACCCCTACGCACAGCCCTGTCCAGCTGCCGCACGTGTCCCCTGCCCCCCATGCACAGCCCTGGGGAGTCCACTGCACACGCCAGGGTCCTAGACCCCTAGACCCCTGTCCTCCCGTCCTCCCTACTTCTGCCTTTGCCTAGGGTGGAGTCCAAGCCTCCAGAGGTGGGAGTGTCTGTGTTCGTGCTTGTTAACGAACAGCCCCCATAGAGCTCCTCCAGTACAGGGTTCACCCAGCGGGGAACCTAACCTGTTGGGAAGACCCAGACCCCTTCTGGGCTTGGTACCCACCCTGGGGCTCTGAGCTCCTAAGCAGGGCTTTGGCCTGCCTGCCACTGTTCCAGCCCCCATCCAGCAGTTGGTGTCTCCTCTGCTGCCCCTGGCACCTGGGCACGTGTGCCTGCCTGGGTTTTCCCGCCCTGGTCCGAGGTGGGTGAGGCCTGGCCTCCCCAGCCAGCCCTTCCCCTCCCCGGGGGAACTTCCCAGGTGCTCGGGACCAGCTTTGTGGCTCTGCATCTCTTCATCAGGAAGGACAGCGCTAGATCCCAAGCTGACTGTGTCCAAGGCTGCAGCCCAGCAGCTGGACCCCCGAGAGCACCTGAACCAGGGCAGGCCCCACCTGTCGCCCAGGCCACCCCCCACAGGTAGCTGAGTCCTGAACTGTGTGTAGCCTGCGACTTGGTGGGTTCCTCAATGGCTTGATGAGGCTAACACTTGAGTGTGGCTTGAGCCTTTGAACCGGAGGTGCCAGTGGAGCTGCCCCTGTGGGGAGCATCTCCTGGTGGGGGCTCCCGGTTCTGTACCCCGCAGTTGTCCTGAGCAGCTCTCCAGGAGTTCGTGGGAGGAAGGGCAGGCAGGGTGGTGGGACTCTCAGCCCTCCGCCCCAGCACCACTCTGAGCCATGCTATTCCCACACCAGGAGGCCCTGGCAGCCACCCACAGCAGGGGTCCAGAGCGCCCAGAGCAGGGAAGCAGGGCCAGCGCGCCGTGAGCACCTACCTGGCAGATGTCCGCAGGGCCCTGGGGTCTGCAGGCTGTAGCCAGCTCTTGGCAGCGCTGACAGCCTACAAGCAAGACGATGACCTCGACAAGGTGCTGGCCGTGCTGGCCGCCCTGACCACTGCAAAGCCGGAGGACTTCCCCCTGCTGCAGAGCAAGTGGCCTGGGCATGGGAACAGCCAGTGGGGTGGGCTTGGGGGACAGCCAGTGGGGTGGGCGTGGGGGACAGCCAGTGGGGTGGGCGTGGGGACAGCCAGTGGGGTGGGCGTGGGGACAGCCAGTGGGGTTGGGGTGGGGACAGCCAGTGGGGTGGGCGTGGGGACAGCCAGTGGGGTGGGGGCGGGGGCAGGGGCAGGGTGGGGGCCGTGCCGGGTCTGAGTGAAGCTCCCCGCAGGGTTCAGCATGTTTGTGCGTCCACACCACAAGCAGCGCTTCTCACAGACGTGCACAGACCTGACCGGCAGACCCTCCCTGGGCATGGAGCCACCAGGACCCCAGGAGGAGAGTCTTGCTGTGCCTCCTGTGCTCACCCACAGGGCTCCCCAACCAGGTAGGGCGCCTGCCTGGCTGCTCCTGACAGTGCCCCAACCGCACGCAGCCCTGGGAGTGAGCAGCAAAGCCCCAGGCCCCGCTTAGACTCAGTCTCCGTCTCCAGGCCCCGCACGGTCCGAGAAGCCCGGAAAGACCCAGAGCAAGATCTCGACCTTCCTTAGACAGAGGCCAGCAGGGACTGTGGGGGCGGGCGGTGAGGCTGCAGGGCCCAGCCAGTCCCCAGGACCTCCCCACGGGCCTGCAGCATCTGAGTGGGGTGAGCCTCCTGGGAGAGACCTTGCTGGGCAGCAGGCTGCAGGAGCTCCGAGTGGGCCCCTCTCAGCAGGCTGTGTGTGCCAGGGCTGTGGGGCGGAGGACGTGGTGCCCTTCCAGTGCCCTGCCTGTGATTTCCAGCGCTGCCAAGCCTGTTGGCAACGGCACCTTCAGGTTGGTGCCTGGCCACTACAGTTCCTGCTGGGTGTAGCCCCCGGTGGTGGGCTGAGGGGGAAAGGGCGGGGTATAGCCCCAGGTGGTGGGCTGGTGGCAACGCCTGGCAGGTGCGTCCAGTGGGCCGGTTGTCTCACAGGCCTCTAGGACGTGCCCATCCTGCCACACCGCCTCCAGGAAGCAGAGCGTCACGCAGGTCTTCTGGCCAGAGCCCCAGTGAGTGCCCACGGAGGCCCTCAGCACACCCGACGTGGCTTGATCACGTGCTTGTCCAGCTCTGGTGGGCCAAAGAACCACCCAACAGAATAGGCCAGCCCATGCCTGCCTGCCTGCCCCACTGCGGTGGGACCGGATCTGGGCCTCCCTCTGAGAAGCCCTGAGCTACGTTGGGGTCTGGGGTGGGTCTCTGGGAAGGTGCTTCCCCAGAACTTCCCTGGCTCCTGGCCTGTGAGTGGTGCCACAGGGGCATCCCAGCTGAGCCCCTCACCAGGAAGGAGGAGACCCCCGTGGGCATGTGTCCACTTTTCATCAGGCGACAGGGTTCTCTAATAAAAGTGCTGGCAGTGCCCCGGACGGTGTCTTCGTGGACTGGGCTTGGTGGTGGGAGTTGAGGAGAGACAGGGAGTTGGCACAGGCCCCTCGTAGCCTGCCTTGTGACACTACTTCCTCCACAGTGGGCTCAACCCTGCCCTCATCCTCACTGCTGCAGCCAAGCTGCAACTGTGGGGGGATCCACCAATACACCAGCTGCCTGGGCTGGTTGCTGGGTCAGGAGCTACCCCAGGTGCTGAGGGGGGCGGTTCCCTGGGTTCCCTGGCTGGTGAAGCCCCTCACAGAACCACCCTTGCACTGAGCTGTGGGGAGGGATGGTACCAGGTGGGTGAGGGGGGCTGCCTGGGGAGGGAGGAGTTCCTATGGGGCGTGGTGAGGCTGGCCCAGCCCTCTCCCTGCCCATATAGGGCGGCAGCAGGATGGGCTTGGGGATTGGGCAGTCCCTCCGCAGGCGGAGGGAGGGCAGAGGCGGCGGCATGTTGGTCAGGCACAGCAGGATCCGGTGTCCGCGCTGAGCCACTCTCCCTGCTCCAGCAAGGACCATGAGGGCAAGGACCATGAGGGCGCTGGAGGGGCCGGGCCTGCTGCTGCTGTGCCTGGTGTGGGCGCTGCCCACCCTGCTGCTGGTGCCGGCCATGCGTGGAGCGACAGAGGCACCCACTTACCCCTGGCGGGACACAGACACGGGGGAGTGGCTGGTGTGTGCCCAGTGCCCCCCAGGCACCTTTGTGCAGCAGCCCTGCCGCCGAGACAGCCCCACGACGTGTGGCCCGTGTCCTCCACGCCACTACACGCAGTTCTGGAACTACCTGGAGCGCTGCCGCTACTGCAACGTCCTCTGTGGGGAGCGCGAGGAAGAGGCACGGCCTTGCCACGCCACCCACAACCGCGCCTGCCGCTGCCGCACCGGCTTCTTCGCGCACGCTGGTTTCTGCCTGGAGCATGCATCGTGTCCACCTGGCACCGGCGTGATGGCCCCGGGTGAGAGCCGGGTGAGGGGAAGGGCCCCCAGGAGTGGTGGTCGGAGGTGTGGCAGGGGTCAGGTTGCTGGTCCCAGGCTTGCACCCTGAGCTAGGACACCAGTTCCCCTGACCCTGTTCTTCCCTCCCGGCTGCAGGCACCCCCAGCCAGAACACACAGTGCCAGCCGTGCCCCCCAGGCACCTTCTCAGCCAGCAGCTCCAGCTCAGAGCAGTGCCAGCCCCACCGTAACTGCACGGCCCTGGGCCTGGCCCTCAACGTGCCAGGCTCTTCCTCCCATGACGCCCTGTGCACCAGCTGCACTGCCTTCCCCCTCAGCACCAGGGTACCAGGTGAGCCAGAGGACTGAGGGAGTAGCGCACTGCAGGCCAGGCCCACTTGTGCCCTCACTCCAGCCCCTACACGTGCATGTAGCCTGAAGCATGCCAGCTGGCCTCGGGGAAGGGACCACAGTGGATTTGAGGGGTCAGTGGTCCCTCCTCTAGATCCCCACCAAGTCTGCCCCCTCAGGGGTGGCTGAGGATTAGGATCTGAGCCAGGGCAGAGCCTCCCCTGGGGAGCCTTGGGAAGGTGGGCAGCACTCTCCTAACTGCCCGAGAGGAAGGTGGCTGGCCCCTCTGACATGGGGAAACTGAGGCCCGATGTTAGCCACTGTTAAGAAGCCACAGTGGTTAACACGAAGTCAGGTTCAGTCCATCTGCAGATCCCAACCAGCCCCTTCCAGTGGCCCAGGAGCCCTAAGATCCTGCCTGGGCCCCTTTGCCTCTCCCAGCCAAACTCCGAGTGGCCACTCCTGCCCCCACGCCTTTGCTCCACCGCGCTGACTGAAGGCTCCTGCCCCTTCTCCAGTCCCCACCCTTGCAGTGCTCACTCCAGCACGGCTCACTGTACAGGGATTTCTCTCCTGCAAACCCCCTGGGTGGGGCCCAGAAAACAGGGTGCTCGGCAGGCCCCCACCAGTGTCTGTGGGTGAAATGAGGGGACTGCTGCCTCCCCACCCACTACAGGAACTGAGGAGTGCAAGCGTGCCGTCATCGACTTCGTGGCTTTCCAGGATATCTCCATCAAGAGGTTGCAGCGGCTGCTGCAGGCCCTTGAGGCCCCGGGGGGCTGGGGTCCAACACCAAGGGCGGGCCGCGCAGCCTTGCGGCTGAAGCTGCATCAGCAGCTCACGGAGCTCCTGGAGGCGCAGGATGGGGCACTTCTGGTGCGGCTGCTGCAGGCACTGCGTGTGGCCAGGATGCCCGGGCTGGAGCGGAGCGTCCGTGAGCGCTTCCTCCCTGGGCACTGATCCTGGCCCCCTCTCCCCCTTATTTATTCGACATCCTTGGCACCCCACTTGCACTAAAAGCGGCTTAATAGAAGAAATTAGGTTTCTTAAAGCTTATTTTTATAAAGCCTTTTCATAAAACTGGTTGTAGTTGCACAGCTACTGGGAGGGCAGCCGCGGACACCTGAGCCGCCTGGTGTGCCCAGATCCCTCAGGCTGCCATCAGAACTGTTGCTCGGGGCTTCCCCTACCTCAGACCCTCCCAGGGGGGATCACTGGGAGTGCCTCCTCTACGCTCCCGTTGGCTGTGGCACGTGGCGGGGGCCCCTGAAGCTCAGGGAGGGTCAAGGCCTGGGAGGGTATCATTGCTCGAAGAACAGGACGGGGCTCAGGCCAGCCCCAGTCGCCGGGGCCCCACACTAACCCCCTCTTTTGAATTCCTCCCACTCCCAACTCTCAGGGGATTTCCCAAGAGGAGACCTGCCAAACACCTCCTCCAGGCCTCCCATGCTTCCTGGGAAGTGAAGCTTTTCCCCTTTGGGGCAGGCTCTGAAGCCTTCAGATGCATCCAGAGCAACTGGGGGCCCGCCCCAGCCACACTCCCCTGCGTGGCCAGTTTCCCGTGGCTGGAGGCCCCGCCCCCTAGGTCCTGGGAACCAACCTGCAAAACACACACAGGGTCCCCTGGAGATGACGCGGGGACTTCCAGGGCCCGACTCCTGTGAGTCACAGCCCCGCAGCTGCTGTGCCACCCCCACCCTGACTCATGCCCCTTCCCAGCAGCTCCTCCCAGGCCCCCCACGTCCTTCCCACATCCGCAGGGAGTGCCTGGACTCTCCAGGCTCCAGACCCACCTGGGGAGCCCCTCACCTGCCCACCAGCCCCTGAGCAGCCCAGTGCCACAGTCACCGTGTCCAACAGCCAGGAGCCAAGCCTCAGCCCTCCAGGAGGGAAGGGATGGACAGACCCACACTTGCCGTCTTTATTTTGCACTCACCCTGGGCAGCACTGGGCAGGCGGCTCCTGCCCACAGCCAGACTGAGGAAGAACAGAGCCCTCGGCAGGCCCAGTGGGGGCTGTGCAGGGAGGGCCCCAGGATCAGCCTCACTCCCAAGCAGGGGACGCAGGCCCCGCACAGCACTGACACAGGGCCCCCCAGAGAACCCCTCCAGGAGGTTCTCTCTTGGCTGGGAGAGGGCTCTGGATCCCCACACACACTCCCCACTTGCAGGGCTGGGGCACAAAAACAGCCACTCCCAGCAGAGGCCCCCTCAGCTTTTTTGCATCAGCTCCCTCCCAGGGGATTAAGATGAGGCGAAGCCAGACTCAGGTGCGGAGTGTATGTCTTCCCTCACAGGCCTCCTCGGCTCTGTCCCGAGGCTGCATCAGAATCCAGGGCCCCCGCTGGCCTTTGGGGACATGGCCTGGGTCTTCCTCAAGGCAAGATCAGCCCCAGACCACCTCCAGGGTCACGGGGCACAAGCCAGAGGGCAACCATGGCTGACTGGCCTCCTTCTCGATGGGGTGGACATGCAGCCACGGAATCTCCCAAAGGCCCCACAGGGCTGTCCCCAGGCAGTCCAAGCCAGCCTGAGCACTGGAGCCCCGATTCCCAACCAGGTCTCCCTCAGACCCCCCCGAAAGGGCCCAGAAAGGCCACCGCAGCGCCCCATGGAAAGGCTGCCGCCAGAGGGCGCCAGCCGGGCGGCCAGACTCCCCTCCAAAACCTCCGAGGCCTGCACTTTTCCAGACGTAGAGGAAAGTTTGTCTTCGAGAAAACAAAGGAAATGGAAGAACCCCAAAGCAAAGCAAACCCACCCCCCAGACGAGCAGCCAACAGGCCACTCCTCCAGCACCGGGCACCAGCCGTCCCGACGGCAGCGCGGCCGCGCCTACGTGATGTCCCTCTGCCGCGGCGGCCGGTGCACGTTCCGCACGACACACTTCACCATCCACTCGATGCCCTCGCGCACCCCTTTGCTGTGAAGACAGGGGGTGTGAGGGGGCTGGCCTTGGTCCCCAAAGCCCCTGCAGGTGCAGCTCCACTCACCCCGTGAGGGCCGAGCAGGCCTGGGTCAGGCAATCCCGCCTGCCGATCTTGCTGGTGCAGTCGCTGAAGGCCGTCTTGATGTCAGGGATTGAGAGGCACGTCTGGGGGAGGCAAGGCCATGAGGAGCAGCCCCCACGTCTGGCCCTGTCCTGCCTGTGGGCCTGGGACTCTCAGAAGGGCATATGCCCTTCACCCCAGAACAACAGGCAGAGCTCCACGAGGGTCCCAGTGTCTCCCAGAGGCCACAGCGGTGAGGACCCTGCGCTCACCCCGAGGCTGAACGTGGCTGGTAGTGCCTGGGACAGACGTTAGACGTCCACACAGCTGCAAGGAATCCACCCCCATCCCCTTCCTGGGGGACACCATGAGGCCCGAGGTGGGGCACCGAGGGTTGACGCCTCCTGGGCAGTGGTGGAGGCAGGTCCCAGGGGCCCATACAGCTGGGAATAATGGAGGGGTGGGAGCCCTGCGTTGGGCTCACATGGCCAGGGATGATGTGGGGGGGAGCCCTGCGTCGGTGATGGGGGCAGTCTGCAATCATGGACACTTCTGCTCACAACCACCTGCCCAGTCCTCAAAAGAGCAGCCCCTCCCCTTTCCTCTGAGGGGAGACCCCTGCCCCACACCAGGTGGCCCTCGTCGGCTGAGATTGTGGGGGAGGCCAGCCCTACAGGCTGGGGGCAACAGAGCCGCCCCAGAGAAGGCGGGCAGTAAAGATTCACCCTGGCCCTCTGGACGCTGCACTGCTTCTGTGGAAGCTACTCCAAGAGGACGGCAAGAATTCAGTGTGGCCAGTGCTCCAGGGGACAGCAGCACCTCAGAGGGGTCTTGAGGGTCTGCCCTGGGGGTGGAGCTGGCACAGATGCCCCCTCCAAGTGTAGCAGGAACAAGTGAGGGTCAGAGCTGACTCCCACCAGGGCCCCAGCATCACTTTTTGAGCTCTGAGTTTCATCTGGGTCTCCCCACAGCTCAGTCGTACGCTTCTTAGACACGGCCGCCTTCAGGGGAGAGGTGCCCTGCATGGCAGGAAGAGGCCTACTGGGCGCCTGCCCCGAGGTGGGAGAACCTCCAGGGCTGGCAGCAGCAGGTCCGGAGAGGAACCAGGCTTGGGAAGCTGCTGGGGGCAGGGCGGGCCTTGAGAATGGCTCTGTGCCCCTGGGCGGTCACTGGGCCTGGGCCTGGGGTGTCTGGGTGCACACACTGCTCCCCTTGCTGTGGGGGAGTCTGGGGACTTGGGAAGCTGCTGCAGGAGACGGGGTGGGGCTCACCTCCACATCCTGCTTGTTGGCCAGCACCAAGACAGGGACACCGCACAGCGCCTCGCTGGTCACCACCTTCTCTGGGGAGGGCAGGAGAGGCAGCACCTCACACCCAGCATCCTGCCTGACTGCCCTGGGGCCCACAGCCGTGGACACCGACAGCTGCTCCCTCTGCCCCCCATTGCCTATGAGGCAGGAGCGCTTCTGACCAGACACTGAGCCAGCCCCAGGTACAGAGCTGCCCCAGCTGGACCTGCCCCCCCTCACCATCCACCCCTCCCTGAGCAGCCAGGCCGCACTCACCGAACGCCTGCTTGGACTCGGCCAGCCTCTCCTCGTCGGTGGAGTCAATGACGTAGATGACGCCGTGACACTCTGCATAATACTGGGAGGAAGCAGGAGTTGGGGCTCAGCCCCCACCCTGCCAAGGGCCAGGCCTGTGCCATGGCCACTGTGGGGGGCTCACATGAGGAATGGGCAAAAGAGCAGCTCCCGCTTGCAAGACCCTTCTGGGATGCATTCCGGGGTTGTGGGGAAATCTGGTGGAGGTGCCCCCAGGCACTGTTCCTAAGAACCTGCCTGCAACCTTTGGCCTGATGGCGGCCAGAGAAAAAGGTGAAAGACAGGGATTGGGCCAGGCATGGTAGCTCACAATTATCCCAACACTTTGGGGGGCAGAAGCAGGAGGATCACCTGAGCCCAGTTCACGGCCAACCTGGGCAATGTAGTGAGACTTCGTCTCTACAAAAGCTTATGGTAATGTGCGCCTGTAGTCCAAGCTACTTGGGAGGCTGAGGTGGGAGAATGGCTTGAGCCTGGGAGGTTGAGGCTGTAGTGAGCTCTGATCATGCCACTGTGCTCCAGCCTGGGTGAGAATGAGAGACCCTATCTCAAAAAAAAGATAGGGTTTGGGGGCTGGAGGAACACAAACCACAGCCTGGCCTGTCGAGGGAGTGCACCTGTGGGGCTCCGTGCCAGCACCTCGTGCGGGGAGGGATTGTGGCCATGCGGATGACAACACTGACCAGCGCCATCTACGAGGCGAGCCCTCCCTGCCAGGACAGGGCCAGAGTCACTGAACTCAAGACTTTTGCAGGCTGGGCTGGTCAGTCCTGGGCTCGCTGGCGACACTGCTGGGCAAGACAGGGCACAGACCCTGCGGCCTCAGGTACGAGTGCCGAGCCCCGGACCAGATGAGTGCACCTCTGTCGGAATCAGAAAATAATACAGGAAACTCCGCGTCCACGTGGAGCAAACAGCTCACATTTGCCACTTTGCCTCCAGGCTGTGCCAGCTCTCCTGCCTGGGCATGAGGTCCCAGAGACCTGGAACTGGATGCTGACCAGGTAGGACAAGCTGGTGGTCAGTGTGTTAAGACACACATACCCCTGAGAGCGTGAGAAGTCAGGAGGCACCGCCCAACTCTCCGAAATCCTTAGGGTGTCCGAGCAGGGAGTACCAGGCAACCCCATCCCAGTGCCAGACAAGCTTGTGCACCTGCACTTCTCACAGTGGAGAAAGAAGCCCAAGGCCAGGCGTCCTCCAGGGTTCTGCAGGCAGCGAGGCACCCCCACACCCCCAGGAACTTCTCTGGCCTACAGGCAGGTGCCACACACAGGCCACCAGCCCCACAGGGGACCCTGCAGCGTGGAGACTGTCTGCTGCTGACACCCAGGAGCAGACGGACCCTGAGGCGGAGACCTCTGCGGCGGGAGGGGCGGCTCTGTGGAGGCTGCAGCAAGCCCAGTGAGAGAATCCCCACGTGGCCCCCGGGGCTTCTGAACAGGGTGGCAGAAGGTTCGTGTGCAACCGGGTCCTGGACCACGGGACCACGTGCGTGGTCAGAGCCACCCATCACACCTACCAGGCACAAGGCACACAGCCCAGCAGGGCTGCAGTGAGACGGGAGTGGCACCTCAGGGCTGAGTGCAGGCAGGACCTAGAGCCCCATGCCCCAGTGGAGGCGTCACAGCAGTGGTCACTGTGTGGTACCCCACAACGAGGGGAAGAGGGAAATGTCCAAGCGTGGCTCCTGGCTGGCCAGCTGACCCCAGCGGAGCAATCAGAGGGACTGTGGGTCTGAGTGTTTCTCCCCAGCAGCAATGGGAGCTCCCCAACTGCCAAGTGCCAGCCAGCCTGAGACTAGTGTCACAGCAAAGAACCCAGGAGCTGAGGTCCTGGCACATGCCACACGTGGACACCGGCCCGGGGTCCAGCCCCAGGACAAGGCCAATTCCCAACGATAGCCCTTTCGCTCTGCACAAGGATGCAGGATACAGGAACCGGGGTGGGAGCAGAGCCCTTCCGCTGTGCACAAGGATGCAGGATGCAGGAACCGGGGTGGGAGCAGAGACCTCCCTTCTGGTCCCTCCTGGGGGGTCTCTGCTGCTGATCCTCCCAGCTCTGAGCTCAGCAGGGTCAGGCGTCCCAGCCACTAGAGCAGCACATACTCAGCTGACACGCTGAACGATGAGCCACAGCTGCCTCACGGGCATGAAATGCACCTCATATCTAGGAGACCCTGGTGGGCAGGAGACGGGGCTGCTATCCCACAGCTGGAGACCCAGAGAGCCACTGGCCCCACCAAGGTGGCGTCTGGAGAAGGACTCAGACTACCAGGAAATCACACCCCAGCAGAAGTGGTAGTGAACTGGGGGGACACTCAAGGAAGAATGCAGCCCTAAGATCAGCAGCAAGGATGAGCTATAGTGGCCCCCTTAAGTCTCCCTCTTCCAGTTTCCCCTTAAGAGAGACCCTCGGGACCTTGGAGGAGCCCGTCTCCGATGTGGAAGTGTGGGTCCATGCAAGGCTGCGGCTGCGGCCAGTGCAGGCGTCTGTGGCCCCAGTGTATTCTTGCTTCATGCTGGATAACACTGTACCAGCGGATGGCCTCATTCTGGTTTCTGTGGGACCCACTCTGGCTGCAAAGAGCCATGCTGCCAGGTCACACCTGCCCAGGGCAGCCCACACTGGAGGCCCACCGGGCCGTGGCGTGAAGTCCCGGCCAGCCTGGCCCCACATGGCCCAGCACAGCCAGTTCTCCTCCAGGGCTCCCGGCTGGGCCAACCACAGCTCCGCGGATCCTGCTGCCTGAATCGACCTCTCCTCTCCCATCCTCGCTGCCTTCCTGATACTGACCCCCAATACGCATCCTGTACCTCAACCTGTCTCGGCATCTGTGCCTGAGACACTGGCCTGTGACAAGATCATCATCATCTTTGTCCCTCCCCAAGCACGCTGGGCACTGGACCCAGGCTCTGACTCAGCTTGTCCCATCTGACTACAGTGGACCTACAGGATCTATCAGAGATCACTTGGCCACGGGAGAAATGACCTCTTGGCTAGAAGTCACGGCAGGAGGGGACACTTCGGTGGGGCCTAGGCAAGAGGAACTGGGATCAAAAAGGAGATCAGGACCTGGGCATTCAACTCCAGAGCTGGCGGCTGGCAAGCATCAGGGCAGCCAAGGCACCGGGGCCGCCCCACACCCACTGTGCCAGCCTAGGGCAGGGAGCCCCAGGAAGCCACAGGCTCTGCCCTGCTCAGTGCTGGCCTCAGTGCCTGGCCCAGGCTGAGAAGGAGAGAAACTGTAGTCTGGGGGGTGTGGGGGAGGGGCACCACACTGGGATCTCAGAAAAGCCCAAAACCTGCGTCAAACGAGGAGACCGCTGCTGCGGGACCCCGAGGAGTCTTCTGGTGACCACGGAAGAAAGAATGTTAAGCTAGAACTGAGGTAACCCCATCGGGGAGAGGCAGCCGTCGTGCCTTCCCCACATCTGGCTGGTCTTTGCCATTTCTGTGTCCTGGTGGTGAGCAGCAAGATGTCTGAGCTGGAAGGAGACACTCGCTTTGGGGGAGTGCAGGGTCCCCGGGTCCCCACACTTTGTCTTGTCCTGACTGAGAAAGAAACAGACTGCCCTGACCTCTCTGACCTGGCCAACGAGGTTTCCCTTGGGCTCAAACCCAAGCCAGGGCTTGAACATTCCGACACTTGTAAGATGTTTAGGTTGTTAACATAAAGTTCAGGTTTCAAAACATTGAAACAAATTAGCCCCAGCCCTGAACCCAATTCCTTAAATTTTCGTTTAAACGCCACACCCTGCTCTCCCAACTTCGGACAGAACCAGTGAGCACGCCCTTCCCTTTGCTGGTCACCTGAGGATGCTGCACTCTGTCAACAGGTTCCCCTAACGCATACCCTGACCTGAGGATGCCCCAGTCTGTCAACAGGTTCCCCTAACGCATGCCCTGACCTGAGGATGCCCCAGTCTGTCAACAGGTTCCCCTAACGCGTGCCCTGACCTGAGGATGCCCCAGTCTGTCAACAGGTTCCCCTAACGCGTGCCCTGACCTGAGGATGCCCACTCTGTCAACAAGTTCCCTAATACATGCTCTGATCTGATCGCCTTGGCGTTTAGTGATTCTTTCCTTGGAATCTCCACTAGCCCCATCGCAGGGAACTCCCAAGTAGGAAACTCCCCTACCACCACTTTTGGGGCAACTTTAGCTAAGGGTTCAGCTGGGACAAACCAGGGAGCCACTCGGGAACCTGGGACAGGACCAGAGAGAAACCCCCAGGGACAAAGTGGGTAATGAAAGTTACTAAGGAAGGGCCCAAAGGGTGCCCTCTGGAAAGAAATGGCACTGAAGGGCTGGAGGGGGGGTGGACCTGACCAGGGAGTCTTACCTTGTCCCACAAAGACTGCAGCTCTTCCTGCCCTCCTAAGTCCCAGAACATGAGCCGAGCCTTTCCCACATCCACAGTGCCAACTGGGGAGAGGAGGAAACAGGCAAGGCTCGTGACCTTGGTCCTCGACACACCCAGTCCCAGCTCTCCCGGGGGATGGAGCAAACCATGCTGGTGCCACTCAAATGAGACTTGAGAGGGGACTGACAGGGCTGTGGCCAAGAGCTAGCTGGACTGTGAACGTCACAGCATCCTCAAGGCCCCAAACCCACAGCCTGCTATTTAGACCCCTTACTGTTTGGACCCCTTACTGTTTGGACCCCTTACTGTTTGGACCCCTTACTGTTTAGACCCACGGTGGTGGTGATTTTGGATAGACTCATTCCCTTGTAGTTCTTGTTAAACCGGGTTTTTGACTGCTCCAGGAAGGTCTGAGGAGAGAGGGAGAGGAAGACGCATCAAGTAGGGGCTACACTGGCTTCCCAAATATCCTTCCTCAGGCCTGTTCCTTAAGAGAGAAAAACAGAAACAAAGCAACACTCTGCTCTTCAGGAAGCTGGTGGTGACAATCCTGTCGTCTCAGGTGAAATGTGGCTTCCATCTGGGTAGTGAACATGCAGTTGACAGCACAAAACCGAGGCGGGGGCCACCCGGCCGTGGGAAAGGCGCGGGCAAGGGGGTGGGCACTCACCGTCTTCCCAGCATTGTCCAGGCCCAGGATCAGGATGCAGTACTCGTCCTTCTGAAACATGTACTTGTACAAGCCCGACAGCAGCGTGTACATCCTGCCCTGGGCGCCCCAACATGTGTCAGTGTGCAGCCAGAACGCAGCTCCCTCCCCCGGCTTCTCCACGGTGGGCAGTGGCGCCCCACGTCCAGCTGGCCGCTCAGGACGAGAGCCTGGGGGCCATTCCCGGCTCTCCCTCTTCCCCCTCACCCCTGCAACTCCTCCCAGGCCGGCCGCCACTCCGTCCTTCCGCTCACTGCAATGACTGCGACCCTTCCGAACCCGCAGCGGCTCCGGTCCCCCCCGCTCGCGGGACCACCCAGCCGGGTGTTCACGGCGAGCTCCGCTGCGCTCCCGCCCTCCCCCGAGGTTTCGCTCCCACGCTTCACGCGCGCGGAACGGGGCACACACTCGCGGCAGCCCCGCCTGGGCCCCCGCGCCCCACCCGGGAGCAGCGAGCCGCCGGCGCGCTCCCCAGGAGCTCCCCAGGGACGCCCCATCAGCCCGTTTCTTAAAACGGGGACGGCCAGCGGGGAGCGGACCACAGGGCGGGGGCGCAGCGGCCCGGCTGCTCCCGGAGGCGGCGCGCGGCGGGCAGGGAACGACTCCCGCGGAGGAAGAACCCGCGTCGGGGACCCCGCCTACGGCCGCCAGGTTGGAGGCTCGCCGACAAGCAGCCAAAGCTGGTTCCTGTCACACCTGCGTCCCACCTCCAGCTCTGGGCCGCCCCTCGGGCCTCGCGCCCCACCGCATAGCCTGCGGCCTACCTGCGACCGCCGCGACCTCGGAGCCGCCGCTGCTAACCCCCGCTGACCTCCGCTGACCCCGCGCTAACCCCGCGCGGCGCCTGACGGGACGAGAGCCGGCCTCAGGGAAGGAGCTGAAACGCGTCCCGGCGGCCTCCGCGCTCCGCTTCCCGGCTGCCCCCGCGCGCCAGGCACTTCCGGAAGTGGCGGCGCTCGGGAGGAAGTGCCGGTCGGCGGCGGGGACGGAAGGGGGGCGCCGGGCCGCTCTAGCCGGTGAGGCCGGCGGGCTCTCTATGGCGGCGGCTGGGAAACCGCGCGGGGGAGGTTCCCTGCCCGGGGAGAGGGGACCGCGGTTTGCGGGGACGCGGTCTTGGCCAGACTGCAGAGACGCCGGGCGCGGGGGCGGGGCCGGCCTGGAAGGCAGCGGGCGCGGCGGGTGGGCTCGGCGGAGGGCCGGGCGGCGGGGCGCCCCGCGGGGAGGGGTCTCCGGAGTGACGCGGGACCCGGCTAGCGGCGAGCCCAGGGCGGCTCGGAAGGGAAGCGCGGAGCCTGAGCGAGGGTACCCGGTCTGCGACCTCTGTGCTGGGAGCTGTGCCTCTGAGCCGGTGTCTCCCCGAGGGAAAGGGGACGTGCCCGTGCCCTCCCGCAGTCTGTGGGGCCGGTCCCGAGACGCGGGGCTCACCTGGCTTCTCTTCTCGCAGCCCTGGTCCAGCGCCTCCCTCTCTCAGCATGGACGAGGAGAGCCTGGAGTCGGCCTTGCAGACCTACCGTGCGCAGCTGCAGCAGGTGGAGCTGGCCCTGGGCGCCGGCCTGGATTCGTCTGAGCAGGCGGACCTGCGCCAGCTGCAGGGGGACCTGAAGGAGCTCATCGAGCTCACCGAGGCCAGCCTGGTGTCTGTCAGGAAGAGCAAGTTGCTGGCCGCGCTGGACGAAGAGCGCACGGGCCGGGAAGATGCTGAGTACCAGGCTTTCCGGGAGGCCATCACTGAGGCGGTGGAGGCGCCAGCAGCAGCCCCTGAGTCCGGATCAGAGACCATTCCTAAAGCAGAGGCGGGGCCCGAATCTGCAGCAGGTGGGCAGGAGGAGGAAGAGGGAGAGGACGAGGAAGAGCTGAGTGGGACAAAGGTGAGCGCACCCTACTACAGCTCATGGGGCACTCTGGAGTATCACAACGCCATGGTGGTGGGAGCGGAAGAGGCGGAGGATGGTTCGGCGGGTGTCCGTGTGCTCTACCTGTACCCCACTCACAAGTCTCTGAAGCCGTGCCCGTTCTTCTTGGAGGGAAAGTGCCGCTTCAAGGAGAACTGCAGGTAAAACCCTTTGTTATCAGGATGCCAACCTTGGGGCGTAAGGGGCACGCACACAGGGTCGGGTCAGGGTGGGCCCTCCCTTTGCTTTGCAGTTTTGTCTTAGCTTCTTGGGGCAGGCATGCTTTGTGACAGCAGTGTCTGTGTTCAGGCGTCTGCGTCTTTCTTCCGGGGTAAATCAAGAAGCATAGAAGGTCGCCGGGTGCGGTGGCCCACGCCTGTAATCCCAGCACTTTGGGAAGTCAAGGCGGGCAGATCACCTGAGGTCAGGAGTTCAGGACCACGCTGGTCAACATGGTGAAACCCCATCTCTGTTAAAAACACAAAATTCAACTGGTCGTGGTGGCGCGCACCTGTGGTCCTAGCTACTCAGGAGGCTGAGGCAGGAGAATTGGTTGAACCCAGGAGGCCAAGGTTGCAGTGAGCGGAAATGGAGCCACTGTACTCCAGCCTGAACAACAGTGCAAGGCTTATGTGGAAGAGAATAGGTCTCCAACCTATTGTCATTTTTTTTTTTTTTTGGTTGTTGTTTTAATTTTTTTGAGACAGGGTCTTACTTTGTCAACCAGGCTGGAGTGCAGTGGCGCAGTCCTGGCTTACTGCAGCCTGGACCTCCTGGGCTCAACTGATCTCCTGCCTTAGCGCCCCTAGTAATTGGGGTACAGACTCACACTACCACATCCAGCTAATTTTTGTATTATTATTACTTGTTTATTTATTTTTTGAGATGGAGTCTTGCTCTGTCGCCCAGGCTGGAGTGCAGTGGCGCGATCTCGGCTCACTGCAAGCTCTGCCTCCCGGGTTCAAGCAATTCTCCTGCCTCAGCCTCCCTAGTAGCTGGGATTACAGGCACTCGCCACCATACCTGGCTAATTTTTTTGTACTTTTTAGTAGAGATGGGGTTTCGCCGTGTTAGCCTGGATGGTCTCGATCTCCTGACCTCGTGATCCGCCCACCTCAGCCTCCCAAAGTGCTGGGATTACAGGCGTGAGCCACCGTGCCTGCTTTTTTTTTTTTTGGAAATAGAGTTTCACTCTTGTCGCCCAGGCTGGAGTGCAGTGGCATAGTCTCAGCTTACTGCAACCTCCTTCTCCTGGGTTGAAGTAATTCTCTGCCTCAGCGTCCAGAGTAGCTGGAATTACAGGTGCCCACCACCATGCCCGGCTAATTTTTTGTATTTTTAGTAGAGACAGAGATTCACTATCTTGGCCAGGCTGATCTTGAACTCCTGACCTCATGATCTACCCGCCTCAGTCTCCCAAAATGCTGGGATTACAGACGTGAGCCATCACGCCTGGCTAATTTTTGTAGTTTTAGTAGAGGTGGGGTTTTGTCATGTTGTCCAGGCTGGTTTCACGCTCCTGAGCTCAAGTGATCCACCTGCCCTGGCCTCCCGAAGTGCTGAGATCACAGGCATGAGCCACTGCGCCCGGCCCTGTTGTTAGTTTTATTCTCTAGAGTTCAACTTGAAAATTTTACTTTTTTTTTTTTTTTTTTGGGACGGAGTCTCGCTCTGTCACCCAGGCTGGAGTGCAGTGGCTTGATCTCAGCTCACTGCAAGCTCCGCCTCCCGGGTTCACGCCATTCTCCTGCCTCAGCCTCCCGAGTAGCTGGGACTACAGGTGCCCGCCACCTCGCCCAGCTAATTTTTTAAATATTTTTAGTAGAGACGGGGTTTCACTGTGTTAGCCGGGATGGTCTCGATCTCCTGAGCTGGTGATCCGCCCGTCTCGGCCTCCCAAAGTGCTGGGATTACAGGCATGAGCCACCGCGCCCGGCCTGAAAATTTTACTTTTATGGAGATTTTCAAACATACCCCAAATTAGAGAGCTTAGCATAATCACTGCCCACGGTCCATCATCCACGGTCCATCATCCAGTGTCCTCATTGATTAACATTTTGCTAGTCTTGTTTTGTCTCTTCTCCCTGTTCTACTTTTTTCTTTCCTGGACCATTTTAAAGCAAATTTCAGAAGTTACTGGGTTTTTCCAACTATGAATACTTCAGAGTGTATCTCTAATCTAACTGATTAGGAAATCACTTAAAAAGTAACTTTTTGGAAGTCCAAGTCGATGTGAGGACAAAAAAGAGTAACTTCCATGTTATAATAGGTAATAGTATTACATTAAATGGTAACACATTTAATGGTAATACCTCTTCCATATTCAAATATCCACAATTATTACTGTGATGTCTCTATTTCTGTAAGTGCATAACTTTATTTTTGTTCCTTTTTACTTTCCTCTTAGAAGAAATATTTATCAAGCCTTCTAGTAGGTAATTTTCTTTTTTAGCCAATAGTTCAGGCTGACCACGTAACATCCCTAATTCTAGTTCTTTGAGTATCTTCCTCTTTTTTCTTTTAAAACCGGATCTCGCTGCTCTGTCACCCATGCTGGAGTGCAGTGGCACAATCTTGGCTCACTGCAGTCTCTGCCTCCCTGGCCCAAGCCATCCTCCCACCTCAGCCTCCCCAATAGCTGATACTCCAGGCGTGTACTGCCACGCCTAGCTAATTTTTGTATTTTTTGTAGAGATGGGATTTCACCATGTTGCCCAGGCTGGTCTCGAATTCCTGATCCCCTTGATGAGAGATCTGACACATCCCTATGATGCTTCCTCTGGGCCAGGCATTGCTCCAAGAATTTCATACACATTCATTCATCTGTGCAACAGCCCCGTAGGTAGGCCCTGCAGTCACACCATTTGACAGGGGAGGAAACAGGAATAGAAGAACTGAGTGGCCCAAGGCTTCAAGGCTCAGAGGGCTCCGGTTGTCCCCCGCCCTCGTTCCATCCCCTGCTCCACCCGGTGCTGCTTGCCGTGTCAGCATCAGGCCTGATCTGAAGGCTTCTGGAGCATCTTACAGACACCCACCTTGCCACCATTCAGGACTGATAAGTTCTCTTGGATTTGTGTTGGACTTTTTTTTTTTTTTTAAGACGGAGTTTCACTCTTGTTGCCCAGGCTGGAGTGCAATGGCGCGAACTCTACTTTCCGGGTTCAAGGGATTCTCTTGCCTCAGCCTCCCGAGTAGCTGGGATTACAGGCGCCTGCCACCACGCCCAGCTAATTTTTGTATTTAGTAGAGGCGGGGTTTCACCATGTTGGCCAGGCTGGTCTCGAACTCCTGACCTCCGGTGACCCCGCCTTGGTTTCCCAAAGTGCTGGGATTACAGATGTGAGCCACCGCACCCGGCCCAGGATTTCTTTATATATTCTGGATGTTCATCCCTTGTGAAGTATATAGTTTGTAGATATTTGCTCCTATTGTTTGGGTTGTCTTTTCACTCCATACAGTGTCCTTTGATGCACATTTTAAATTTTGATGCAGTTCAATTTATTGTTTCTTTATTGCCTGTGTCTTTGTCGTCAGATTTAAGAAACCATCGCCTCATCCATACATATGAGGATTTTCACCTATGTTTTCTTCTAAGAGTTCTGTAGTTTTAGCTGTTAAATTTAGGTCTTTGATCCATATTGAGTTAATTTTTGTATATGTTATTAGGTGAGGGTCCACTTCATTCTTTTTTTTTTTTTTTTGAGACAGAGTCTCGCTCTGTCGCCCAGGCTGAAGGGCAGTGGCGCGATCTCTGCTCACTGCAACCTCCGTCACCTCCCAGGTTCATGCCATTCTCCTGCCTCAGCCTCCCAAGAAGCTGGGACTACAGGCGCCCACCACCACTCCTGGCTAATTTTTTTGTATTTTTAGTAGAGACGGGGTTTCACCGTGTTTGCCAGGATGCTCTCGATCTCCTGACCTCGTGATCTGCCCGCTTTGGCCTCCCAAAGTGCTGGGATTACAGGCGTGAGCCACCGTGCCCAGCCCCACTTCATTCTTTTGCATGGGGATTTCCAGTTTTCCCAGCACCATTTGTTGAAAAGAATGCTTTTTCTCCACTGAATGGTCTTGACTGCCTTATCCAAAATCAATTGGCCATACGTATATGGGTTTATTTGTGAGCTCTCTCTTCTCTTCCATTGGTATATATGTCTCATGCCAGTACCACACTGTTTTGATTATTATAGCTTTGTAATAAGTTTTAAACTCAGGAAGTAGTAGTTATTCACCATTTGCTCTCTTTTTCAAGAGTGTTTTGTTTCTGGATCCTTTGCAATTTCATATGAATTTTAGGATCGGATTGTCCAATTCTGCATAAAAGACAGTTTGAATTTTGATATGGATTGCACAGAATGTGTAGATCTGTTTGGGGCATATTGCCATCTTTACAACATTAAGCCTTCTGGCTGGGCATGGCAGCTCACGCCTATAATCCCAGTACTTTGGGAGGCTGAGGCAGGCATATCACTTGAGGTCAGGAATTCAAGACCAGCCTGGCCAATGTGGTGAAACCCCATCTCTACTAAAAATAAAAAACAAATTACTTGGAGGTAGTGCACACCTGTAATCCCTGCTACACGAGAGGGTGAGGCAGGAGAATCGCTTGAACCTAGGAGGAGGAGGTTGCAGTGAGTTGAGATCATGCCACTGCACTCCAGCCTGGGCAACAGAGCGAGACTCCATCTTTTTTTTTTTTTTGAGAGGGAGTCTTACTCTGTCGCCCAGGCTGGAGTGCAGTGGCCAGATCTCAGCTCACTGCAAGCTCCACCTCTCGGGTTTACGCCATTCTCCTGCCTCAGCCTCCAGAGTAGCTGGGACTACAGGCACCCGCCACCTCGCCCGGCTAGTTTTTTGTATTGCAAGACTCCATCTTAAACAACAACAGTAACAAAAGTAAAAAACAATATTAAGTCTTCCAATTCATGAACAAAGGATCTGTCCATTTATTTAGGTCTTTAATTTCTTTCAACAGTGTTTTGTACTGTACAAGTCTTGCACATTCTTGGTTAAATAAGTATTATTTTTGATGCTTCTCTAAGGAATTGTTTTCGTTTTCCTTTTTTTTTTTTTTTTTTGAGACAGAGTCTTGCTCTGTCACCCAATCTGGAATGCAATGGCACAATCTCGACTCACTGCAACCTCCACCTCCTGGGTTCAAGCAATTCTCCTACCTCAGCCTCCCAAGTAGCTGGGACTACAGGCGCCTGCCACCACGCCCGGCTAATTTTTTGTATTTTTTGTAGAGACAGGATTTCACCATGTAGCCAGGATGGTCTTGAACTCTTGACCTCAGGTGATCTGCCTGCCTCGGCCTCCCAAAGTGCTGGTATTACAGACTTGAACCATCGCGCCCGGCCGTTTTTTTTTTAAAGATAGGGTCTTGTTCTGTCGCCCAGGCTGGAGGGCGGTGGCATGATCATGGCTCACTGCAACCTCAAATTCCTGGGCTCAGGGGATCCTCCTACCTCATCCTCATGAGTAGGTGAGACTACAGGTGTGAGCCACCATGCCCAGCTAATTTTTTAATTTTTCTGTAGAGGTAGAGTCCTGCTTTGCTGCCTAGACTGGTCTTAAACTCCAGGGCTCAAGCAATCCTGCCTCAGCCTCCCAAAGTGCTGAGATTACAGGGGTGAGTCACTGCACTGCACCCAGCTGTGTTGGTTTTTTTCAAATGCTTTTTTGCTTTAGATGATCATGTGTGGTTTTTTTCCTTTCATTCTGTTAATGTAGTATATTAATTGGTTTTCGTATGTTGAACCATCCTTGAATTCCTCAGATAAATCACCCATAGTCATGCTATATTATCTTTTTATTATTTTTGTAGAGATGAGATTTCACTCTGTTGCCCAAGCTGGTCTCGAACTCCTGAGCTAAAGTGATCCTCCTGCCTCAGCCTCCCAAAGCACTGGGATTATAGGCATGAGCCACCTGGCCCTATCTATTTGCTTTTTTTTTTTTTTTTTTTTTAATGAGACGGAGTTTCACTGTGTTGCCCAGGCTGGAGTGAGTGGCACGATCTCAGCTCACTGCAACTTCCACCTCCCGGGTTCAAGCGATTCTCTTGCCTCAGCCTCCTGAGTAGCTGGGACTACAGGTGCCCGCCACTACACCCAGCTAATTTTTTGTATTTTTAGTAGAGATAGTGTTTCACCATGTTGGACAGGCTGGTCTTGAACTCCTGACCTCATGATTTGCCCACCTCAGCCTCCCAAAGTGCTGAGATTACAGGTGCGAGCCACCGCACCCAGCCTTATCTTTTTAACAGTTAAAAGTTTAAGGCTTTATCATGTAATAACATTACTGGATTTGATTTGCTGCTGTTTTGTTGAGGGTATTTGCATCTGTATTCATAAGGGATATTGGTCTGTAGTTTTCTTTTCTTGACATGTCTTTGTGTGGCTTTGATGTCAGCATAATACTGGTCTCATGGAATGAGTTAGGAAGTATTCTTTATATTGTGGGAAGAGGTGAAAAGGGATTGGTGTTAATTCTTCTTAAAATGTTTGATAGAATTCAACAGTGAAATGATATATACGATCATATATATATATATAGAGAGAGATGGACTTTTCTTTTGTTGGAAGTTTATTGACTATTGATTCAGTTTCTTTATATGAAATTGACTTGTTTTTTGGAAGCTAAAAAGTACAATAACTGTAGTGAAAGTTTCTGAACTTTTTGTTCATTGGAAGTTTTTTGACTGCTGATTCTTTATTTGTTTTAGGTTTATTCAGATTTTCTGTTTCTTCTTGAGTCAGTTTGGTCTCGTTCTGTCGCCCAGGCTGGAGTGCAGTGGCGCCATCTTGGCTCACTGCAACTTCTACCTCCCGAGTTAAAGTGATTCTCCCACCTCAGCCCCCCCAGTATCTCGGACTACAGGTGCCCGCCAGCATACCTGGCTAATTTTTGTATTTTTAGTAGGGACAGGGTTTCACCATGTTGGCCAGGCTGGTCTCAAACTCCTGACCTCAGGTGATCCACCCGCCTCAGCCTCCCAAAGTGCTGGGATTACAGACATGAGCCACCGCACCTGGCCTTGAGTCAGTTTCAATAGTTTGCATGCATGTTTCTAGGAATTTGTTCATTTTGTCTTACGTTATCTAATCTGTTACCATACAATTGTTCATAGTATCCTTTTATAGCTCTAGTTATTTCTGTAAGATCAGTAGTAATAGCTCCACTTTCTCTCTTGATTTTAGCAATTTGAGTCATCTCTTTTTTTTTTTTTTTTTTTTGAGATGGAATCTCACTGTGTCACCCAGACTGGAGTGCAGTGGCATGATCTTGGCTCACTGCAACCTCTGCCTCCCAGGTTCAAGCAATCCTGCCTTAGCCTCCCGAGTAGCAGTGATTACAGGCATGAGTCACCATTCCCAGCTAGTTTTGTTTTGTTTTCTGTTTTCTGTTTTTTTTTTTTTTGTTTTTTTTTTTTTTTTTTTTTGTGTTGGAGTCTTTTTCTGTCTCCCAGGCTGGAGTGCAGTGGTGCAATCTCGCTCATTGCAACCTCCGCCCCCTGGATTCTAGCAATTCTCCTGCCTCAGCCTCCCGAGTAGCTGGAACTATAGGTGTCACCACCATGCCCAGCTGATATTTGTATTTTTAGTAGAGACGGGATTTCACCATGTTGGCTAGGCTGATCTTGGACTCCCTACCTCAGGTGATCTGCCCACCTCGGCCTCCCAAAGTGCTGGGATTACAGGCATGAGCCACCACGCATGGCCTGTTTTTTCTTCTTGGTCAGTTTTTCTAAAGATTTGTCAATTTTGTTGATCTTTTTTGTTGCTGATCTCTATTGTTTTCCCATTCTGTTTCATTTATTTCCATTTTAACCTTTGCTTCCTTTTTTCTGCTGGTTTGGGTTTAATTTGCTCTTCTTTTCCCTAATTCTTTAAGGTGCATAGTTAAGTTATTGATTTGAGATGTCTCTTTTTTCTTCTCTTCTTTTTTTTTTTTTTTTTTTTTGCTGTTGAGACGGAGTCTCCCTCTGTCACCCAGACTGGAGTGCAGTGGCGTGATCTCAGCTCACTGCAGCCTCTGCCTCCCAGGCATTCTCCTACCTCAGCCTCCCAAGTAGATGTTTCTTGGCCAAGGTGTTTCTTTTTGAATGTAAGCATTTACTGCTACAGATTTCCCTCTAAACACTGCTTTCACTGCATTCCATAGACTTTTTGTTTGTTGTTGTTTTGTTTTTTTGTTGCTGTTTTGTTGTTTGAGACAGTCTCACTTTGTTGCTGTTCGGAGAGCAGTGAAGTGATCATAGCTCACTGTAGCCTTGAACTCCTGGACTCAATCAGTCCTCCTGCCTCAGCCTCCCAAGTAACTGCGACTACAGGTGTACACCACTGCACCTAACTAATTTCTTTTATAAGTTTTTACAGAGGCCAGGCACAGTGGCTCACACCTGTAATCCCAGCACTTTGGGAGGAGGAGGCAGGCAGATCACCTGAGGTCAGGAGTTGGAGACCAGCCTGGCCAACATGATGAAACCCTGTCTCTACTAAAAGTACAAAAATTAACTAGGCATGGTGGCTCATGCCTGTAATCTCAGCTACTCAGGAGGCTGAGGCAGGAAAATCGCTTCAATCCGGGAGGCGGAGGTTGCAGGGAGCTGAGATTATGCCACTGCACTCCAGCCTGGGTGACGAGGTGACAAGAGTGAGACTCTGTCTCAAAAAAAAGAAAAAAAGAAAAGGCCAGGCACAGTAGCTCACGCCTGTAATCCCAGCACTTTGGGAGGCTGAGGCGGGTGGATCACCTGAGGTCAGGAGTTGGAGACCAGCCTGGCCAACATGATGAAACCCTGTCTCTACTAAAAATACAAAAATTAGCTGGGCGTGGTGGCGGGCGCTTGTAATCCCAGCTACTCAGGAGGCTGAGGCAGGAGAATCACTTGAACCTGGGAGGCAGAAGTTACAGTGAGCTGGGATCACGCCATTGCGCTCCAGCCTGGGTGACGAGCAAAATTCTATCTCAAAAAAAGAAGAAAAAAAAAAGTTTTTGCAGAGACAGGGTTTCACTTTGTTACCCAGGCTGGTGTCAGACTCCTGACTTCAAGCAGTCTTACTGCGTCGACCTCCCAAAGTGCTGAGATTATCGGCATGAGCCACTGCACCCTGCCACCTGGCTGTTTTGTTCTGTTGTATTTCCATTTTCATTGATCTCAAGATATCCTAATCTCCCTTTTGTTTTTTTGTTCGACTCATCGGTTATTCAAGAGTATCTTTATTTCTGCATATTTGTAAATTTTCCAAAAAAAAAAATTTTTTTTTTTTTTTTTTTTTTTTTTTTTGAGAAAGAGTCTTGCTCTATCACCCAGGCTAGAGAATAGTGGTGCACAATCTTGCCTCACTGCAACCTCTGCCTCCCAGGTTCAAGTGATGCTCCCACCTCAGCCTTCCCAGTAGCTGGGATTACCAGCACGTGCCACCACATCTGGCTAATTTTTATATTTTAGTCTTACTATGTTGGTCAGACTGGTCTTGAATTCCTGACCTCAGGTGATCTGCCTGCCTTGGCCTCCTGAAGTGCTAGGATTACAGGCGTGCACCACCATCCCCCGCCCCCCAATTTTGTTTTTTTTAATAGAGAGAAGGTGTCACTGTTGCCCAGGCTGGTCTTGAACTCCTGAGCTCAAGCAATCATCCCTCCTTGGCCTCCCAAGGTGCTGAGGTTACAGGTGTGAGCCACAGTGCCTGGCCTTCTTTCAAGACTTTGAAAATGTCATCTCGGCCAGGCGCAGTGGCTCACGCCTGTAATCCCAGCACTTTGGGAGGCCAAGGTGGGCAGATCACGAGGTCAGGAGATCGAGACCACCCTGGCTAACATGGTGAAACCCCGTCTCTACTAAAAATAGAAACAATTAGCCAGGTGTGGGCTGGGCACAGTGGCTCATGCCTGTAATCCTAGCACTTTGGGAGACTGAGGTGGGCGGATCACGAGTTCAGGAGATCGAGACCACGGTGAAACCCCATCTCTACTAAAAAATACAAAAAATTAGCTGAGTGTGGTGGTGGGCGCCTGTAGTCCCAGCTACTCAAGAGGCTGAGGCGGGAGAATGGCATGAACCCGGGAGGCGGAGCTTGCAGTGAGCCGAGATCACCATGGTACTCCAGCCTGGGCAACAGAGCAAGACTCCGTCTCAAAAAAAAAAAAAAAATGTCATCTCACTGCCTTCTGGCCCAGTAGTGTCTGATGAGAAATTGATTGTTAATCTTACCGAGGAACATTTGTACACTGACTGTTCACTTCTCTCTTGCTGTTCTAGGAAATTCTCTGTCTTTGGGTTTCAGCAGTTTGACTGTAATGTATCAGTGTGGATCTCCGAATTTATAAGCTACTTGGAGTTCATTGGACTTACTGAATGTGTAGATTCATGCCTTTCATTAAATTTGAAAAGTTTCAGCTACTATTCTTGGCATCTTGAAATATTAGTTTTGTTTCTTCCTGTCTGTTCGCCGCTTCTGAAACTTGCGTCATGCACGCGTTGGCGTGCCTCATGGTGTCACACAGGTCCCTTGGGCTCTGGGCATTTTTCTTTCTTCTTTTTTCTTTCTGCTCCTCATTTTGGGTAAATTCAGCTGACCAGTCCTCAAGTTCACTGTTTCTTTCTTCTTCCTTCTCAAATCTGCTGTTGAAGCTTCTGGTGAAATTTTCACTATAGTTATTGTGTTTTTTAGCTCCAAAATTTCTATTTGGTTTCTTTCTATAAAATTACCATTTTACTAATATTCTCTATTTGGTTAGACATGGTTCTTTTGCTTTCCTTTAGTTCATTATCCATGGTTTCCTTTATTTTTAAATTTATTTTTTTTTAGTTATTAATTTTTTTTTTTGAAATGGAGTTTTACTCTTATCACCCAGGCTGGCGTGCAATGGCACAATCTCAGCTCACTGCAACCTCCGCCTCCTGGGTTCAAGCGATTCTCCTGCCTCAGCCTCCCAAGTAGCTGGGATCATAGGCATGTGCCACCCACCTAATTTTTGGTATTTTTAGTAGAAACTGGGTTTCACCACGTTGGCCAGGCTGGTTTCGAATTGCTAACCTCAGGTGATCTGCCCGCCTCGGCCTCCCAAAATGCAGGGATTACAGATGTGAGCCACTGCACCCAGCCTCTTTTTTAAGTCTATTTAAGATAATTGATTTTTTTGTTTAGTCATTCAAATGTCTAGGCTTCTTCAGGAATAGTTCCTATTAATTCCTTTTTTAAAAAATTTTTTTTTAATTTTTAATTTTTATTTTTATTTATTATTATTATTTTTTGAGATGGAGTCTCTCTCTATAGCCCAGGCTGGAGTGCAATGGCTTGATCTTGGCTCACTGCAACCTCTGCCTCCTGGGTTCAAGCGGTTTTCCTGCCTCAGCCTCCTGAGTAGCTGGGACTATAGGTGCGTGCCACCGCACCTGGCTAATTTTTTGTATTTTTAGTAGAGACATGGTTTTGCCATGTTAGCCAGAATGGTCTCAATCTCCTGACCTCATGATCCTCCTGCCTTGGCCTCCCAAAGTGCTGGAATTACAGGTGTGAGCCACCGTGCCCGGCCTGTTTTTTGTGTGTGTGTGACAAAGTCTCCCTCTGTCACCCAGGCTGTAGTGGTGTGTAGTTGTGCAGTGGCACAACCCCGCACACTGCAGCCTTAACCGTCCAGGCGTAAGTGATTCTCCCACCTTAGTCTCCTGAGTAGCTAGAACTACAAGCATGTGCCACCATGCCTGGTCGGTTGTGTTGTTGTTACTGTTTTAGAGACAGGGTCTTCTCCGACTGGTCTGGAACTCCTGGGCTCAAGCAGTCATCCCACCTTGGCCTCCCAAGGTGGTGAGATTACAGGTGTGAGCCACTGCACTCGGCCTGTTAATTTCTTTATTTCCGGTGAATGGGCCACACTTTCTTGTTCTTTGCACGCCTTGTAATTTTTTACTGAGACCTGCACAATTTGAAGATGAGAGTGTGGTTACTTTGAAAATCGGATCCTCCGCCCTCTGCAGGGTTTATTGTTAATGTTTGCTGTGGATTGTCGTTTCTCATTTGTTTAGTTACTTTCCTGACCTTTTTAAATAAAGACTGTATTCTGTCAGTGGTGCTTGTTTCTGTTCTGTTAGGTTAGTGGTTAGCTTGTGCTTTGAAAGAGATTTCTTTAAATGTCTATTGGCAAAAGGATAAAGAGACTGGGCACGGTGGCTCACACCTGTAATGCTAGGACTTTGGGAAGTTGGAGGCGGGTGGATCACTTGAGGTCAGGAGTTTAAGACCAGCCTAGCCAATATGGTGAAACTCTGTCTCTACTAAAAATAGAAAAATTAATCGGGCATGGTGGCATCCACCTATAGTCCCAGCTACTGGGAAGACTGAGGCAGGAGAATCGCTTGAACCCAGGAGGTGGAGGTTGCAGTGAGCCAAGATGGCACCACTGCACTCCAGCCTGGGCAACAGAGTGAGACTCCGTCTCAAAAAAAAAAAAAAAAGAAAAAAGGATACAGAGCATCTTCCATCCTTTCCAGGTTGCCTCTGTACAGGGGCGAGTCCTTCAGTGCCCGCCAGGCTGTTCACGGCTCTTCCTCACCCTTTACTTCTCGCTCACATGGAGCCTAAGGGTGAGCCAGAGGTGAAAGCTGGGGGCCGCCTGAGGTGTTTCTGAGCACCTGTCGCCCCTGCTGTGTGCATGGCGTTCTGGATTTCCAAGCATGAACAGGAGCTTTCCAAAGCCCTTAGACCTTCATGTCGCTCTTCCCAGCCTCTTCCTTCCTAGACTTTTCTGTCCACTCTTTGCCCATCTGTTGTTGTCCCTGCTCCTGCAACTTCAGGTCGTACCTGCCTTTAAATGCCTTCAGGCCGGGCGCGGTGGCTCACACCTGTTATCCCAGCACTTTGGGAGGCCAAGGCGGGTGGATTGCTTGAGGTCAGGAGTTTGAGACCAGCCTGGCCAACATGGTGAAATCCCGTCTCTAGTAAAAATACAAAAATGAGCTGGGCGTGGTGGTGGGTGCCTGTAATCCCAGCTACTTGGGAGACTGAAGCAGGAGAATTGCTTGAGCCTGGAAGGCGGAGGTTGCAGTGAGCTGAGATCATACCACTGCACTCTGGCCTGGGCGACAGAGTGAAACTCCATCTCAAAAAAAAAAAAAAAGCCTTCAATAGCACCACCCTGGAGGCTGCCCCAGCCCTGAGAGAGTTTGAGGGGGTGAAACAAAGGCAAGCCCTTCAGGGAGATACTAGAAAGGTCCAAATGCATAAGCATGATTCCTTGAGAAAAGCTCTGTGTCATCCCTTCTGACACCAGCAAGCCACAGCAGAAACGCAGGTTGCCTTCCTCGTGGCCACATGTGAGCTGGTAGTAGTGGCCAAGCAGAAATACCCCAGCTGTCCTGAAATTTAGCAGGGTCTTACTTCATTGAGCAGTCATCTGGTTCGTAGACACCGGAGTTCCAGAAAAGTTTATTGTGAGGTTTTGACAGTTTAATAGAAAAAAGTTTATTGTGACAGTTTTGACAGCTGAACAGAAAAAGGTTTTTTGTGACCGTTTTGACAGCAGAATAGTTGCTTTGCTGGAGAGACAGATCCTTGAGCTGCCGACGCCATCATTTGAGTGATATCCAGCTCTGTTGCTGAATTTTTAGCTATACTGTTTTAAGTTATTTTCCTAGTGGTTGCTCTAGAGATGACAATGTGCGTCTTTAACTTACCACAATGTATTTCAGATTATTACTGACTTAACACTTAAAGGATAGCAATTTTTTTGTGTGTGTGTGTTTCACTTCTGTCACCCAGACTAGAGGGCAATGGTGCGATCTCAGCTCGCTGCAACCTCCGCCTCCCGGGTTCAAGCAGTTCTCCTGCCTCAGCCTCCCAAGTAGCTGGGATTACAGGTGCGTGCCACCACGCCCGGCTAATTTTGTATTTTTAGTAGAGACACGGTTTCACCATGTTGGCCAGGGTGGTCTCGAACTCCTGACCTCGTGATCTGCCCACCTTGGCCTCCCAAAGTGCTGGGATTACAGGTGTGAGCGACTGCGCCGGGCCTAAGTATGGCGACGTGTCTGTAACATGGATCTACATCATGGATCTATGTCGTACTATGACATAGTTCCCCTCCATTTTCCTATAGCACCATCCCAACCTCCCTTTTCCTCTGACCTAGTTCCATCCTCCCTTCTCCTCTCACATAGCTCCATTCCCTCTTCTCCTTCATGCATTATTGCCATATATACATTTATGTATGTTATAGCTTCAGCTCTTCAGTGTTGTAATTATTGCTTCCAAAGTATTTTGAAAGAAGTTGCCTGGAGGTAGTGGCTTATGCCTTTAACCCCAGCACTTTGCAGGGCTGAGGTGGGCAGGTCGCCTGAGCCAGAGAGTTGGAGACCAGCCTGGGCAACATCTGTACGAAACCCCATCTCTACCAAAAGTACACAAAATCAACCTGGTGTGGTGGCGTGTGCCTGCAGTCCTAGCTCTTTGGGGGAGGATCCCGGCTAAAGTGGGAAGATGGCTTGAGCCTGGGAAGTCAAGGCTGCAGTGAGCTGAGATTGTGCCACTGCTCTCCAGCCGGGTGCAGAGCTTATCTCAAAAAAGAAGAAAAGGGGCTGGGAACGGTGGCTCACGTCTGTCATCCCCCGCACTGTGGGAGGCCGAGGCGGGCGTATCGCCTGAGGTCAGAAGTTTAAGACCAGCTTGGCCAACATGGTGAAACCCGTCTCTACTAAAAATACAAAAAGTAGCCGGGCGTGGTGGCGGGCGTCTGTAATCCCAGCTACTCGGGAGGCTGAGGCAAGACAATCACTTGAACCCGGGAAGCGGAGGTTGCAGTGAGCTGAGATCACACCATTGCATTCCAGCCTAGGCGACAGAGTGAGACTCTGCCTTAAAAAAATAAAAAGAAAAGAAAAGAAATTAAAATCTGGACACCGTGGTTCATGCCTGTAATCCCAAAGCCTTGGGAGGCTGAGGCAGGAGGATCACTTGAGGCCAGGAGTTCAACACCAGCCTGGGCAACATAGCGAGACCCCATCTCTATTTTAAAAAGAAAGAAATTAAAAGAGAAAAAATTATACTTGTAGGTTTTTGTATCCCCCATATTTTACCATTTTTGTTGCCCCTTTTTCTTTCCTGTGAATTTGAGTTACTGTCTAGTGCCATTTCCTTTTACTCTGACGAACTTCATGTAGATTTTTTTTTTTTTTTTTTTTTTTTTTGAGGCAAAGTCTCACTGTGTTGCCCAGGCTGGAGTGCAATAGTGTGGTCTCAGATCACTACAACCTCCACCTCCCGGGTTCAAGCGATTCTCCAGCCTCAGCCTCCTGAGTAGCTGAGACTGCAGGCACCTGCCACCACACCCAGCTAATTTTTTTGGTATTTTCAGTAGAGACAGGGTTTCACCATGTTGGCCAGGCTAGTGTTGAACTGATCTCAGGTGATCCACCCGCCTCTGCCTCCCAAAGTACTGGGATTACAGTTGTGAGCCACTGCACCCAGCCTGGATAATTTTTAATGATTTTTTTTCTTCTGCTATCTCAAATCTGCTGTTGAGTACATCTAATTAATTTTTTTTTTTTTTTTGGAGTCCGAGTCTCGCTCTATCACCCAGGCTGGAGTACAATGGAATGATCTCAGTTTACTGCAACCTCCACCTCTCGGGTTCAAGCGATTCTCCTGCCTCACCCTCCCAAGTAGCTGGGTTTGTAGGTGTCCACCACCATGCCCAGCTAATTTTTTTTTTTTTTAGTAGAGGCAGGGTTTCACCATGTTGGCCAGGCTGGTCTCAAACCCCTGACCTCAGGTGATCCGCCCGCCTTGGCCTCTCAAAATGCTGGGATTACAGGCATGAGCCACTGCGTCCAGCCTTGTATTTTTTTTTTAAATAGGTTTTTTGTGTGTTTGTTTTTGAGACAGTCTTGCTGTCGCCCAGGCTGGAGTGCAATGGTGCAGTCTCGGCTCACTGCAACCTCCGCCTCCCAGGCTCAAGCGATTCTTGTGCCTCAGCCTCCCCAGTAACTGGGACTACAGGTGCCCTCCACCACACCTGGCTAAATAATTTTTGTAGTTTTAGTAGAGACAGGATTTCACCATGTTGGCCAGGCTGGTCTTGAACTCCTGACTTCAGGTGATCCGCCGGCCTTGGCCTCCCAAAGTCTAGGGATTAGAGGCTTGAGCCACCGCTCCTGACCATGGCTTTAGTTTTTAGAGTAGTTTTAGGTTCATAACATAATTGAGTGGAGGATACGGAGATTTCACATATACCCCTGACCCCCACACAATCACAACAGCCCCTCCCCACAACACCGTCATGCTCCTCACCAGACTGGTGTGTTTATTACAGTCCAAAAGCCTACATTGACCCATCATTGTCACCCAAGGTCCATCGTTTACATTAGGGTTGACTCTTGGTGGTGTACACTCTGTGGGTTTTGACACCTGTGTAATGACAGGCATCTACTCTTGTGGTATCAGACAGAGAAGCTGCACCACCTTACCCCTTCTCTGTACTCTACCTGTTCATCCTGCCCTCCCCACTACAGTCAGTAAAAATTTCCTTTCAGTGATTGTCTTTTTTTTTTTTTGAGACGGAGTCTCGCTCTGTCGCCCAGGCTGGAGTGTAGTGGCGCAATCTCGGCTCACTGCAAGCTCTGCCTCCCGGGTTCACACCATTCTCCTGCCTCAGCCTCCAGAGTAGCTGGGACTACAGGCACCCGCCACCACTGCCCAGCTAATTTTTTGTATTTTTAGTAGAGACGGGGTTTCACCGTGTTAGCCAGGATGGTCTCGATCTCCTGACCTCATGGTCTGCCTGCCTCAGCCTCCCAAAGTGCTGGGATTACAGGCGTGAGCCACCGTGTCCAGCCTCAGTGATTGTCCTTTTTAACTCTGGAATTTCCATTTGATTTTTTTTTTCTTTTTTTTGAGATGGAGTCTTCCTCTGTTGCCCAGGCTGGAGTGCAGTGGTGCCATCTCGGTTCACTGCAACCTCTGCCCTCCTGGGTTCAAGCAATTCTCATGTTTCAGCCTCCCAAGTAGCAGGGAGTACAGGCTCATGCCACCATGCCTGGCTAATTTTTGTATTTTTAGTAGAGATGGGGTTTCTCAATATTGGTCAGGCTGGTTTTGAACTTTTGACCTCAGGTGATCCACATGCCTCAGCCTCCCAGTGTGCTGGGATTACAGGCGTGAGCCACCGTGCCCAGCCTCCATTTGATTTATTTTATATCATTTCTTTTTTAAGATTCCCTAGGCTGGGTGCGGTGGCTCACACCTGTAATCCCAGCACTTTGGGAGGCCGAGGTGGGTGGATTACCTGAGGTCAGGAGTTTGAGACCAGCCTGGCCAACATAGTGAAACCCCATCTTTACTAAAAATACAAAAGTTAGCTGGGCGTGGTAGCTCACACCTGTAGTCCCAGCTATTCCGGAGGCTGAGGCCTGAGAATAGCTTGAACTTGGGAGGTGGTAGTGAGCTGAGATGATGCCACTGCACTCCAGCCTGGTTGACAGAGTAGGACTTGGTCTCAAAAAAAGAAAAAAAAGAAAAAGGATTCCCTATTTCCTGAATCATTGTCATCATATTTTCATTTAACTCTTTGAACATACTTATAGTAGCTGCTTTGAAGTCTTTGCTAAATTCAACATCTGGGCCCACTCAGAGTCAGATTATACCACTGCTTTTTTTCCTAAATATGGATCATGATTTCCTGTTTACCTGTCTTATAATTTTTTTTTGTCAAAAGTGGATATTTCAGATGATCTGTGTCTGGATTCGGAGTTGTTTTCCTGAGTCTTGTGTTCTGTTTGTTTTAGTTAAGTTGTTTGGACTTAAACTGCAATACCTGCCCACCCAGTCCTGTAGCCTCTGATATCTCTGCTCAGATTTTTAAATTCTTTTTTTTTTTTTTTTTTTTTTTTGAGTTAGAGTCTTGTTCTGTTGCCCAGGCTGGAGTATACTGGTGCCGCCATCTCAGCTCACTGCAGCCTCCACCTCCCAAGTTCAACTGATTCTCCTGCCTCAGCCTCCCGAGTAGCTGGGATTACAGATGCGTGCCACCACGCCTGGCTAATTTTTTGTATTTTTAGTAGAGATGGGGTTTAACCATGTTAGCCAGGATGGTCTCAATCTCCTGACCTCATGATCCGCTTGCCTCGGCCTCCCAAAGTGCTGGGATTACAGGCGTGAGCCACCGCACGCGGCCTTAAATTCTATTTTTTACTCTGGCTTCCTAGCAATTGCTTCTGTGTTCACATATGGTAGTGGTCAGCCATTGATTTGGGCAAGAGGGTATGTCAGACACTCCTAATCCAAAGGCTCCCCACCACCCTGTGGGGTTTCAGAGCACGCTAGGAGTTCAGCCAGCTCCTCTCTCTTTGCTTTCACTTTCCCCGGCCTCTCTTGGAGCTCCCAACACCTGCAGTGGTTTCCTCAAGAGCCAGGCCCTTCTTGGGAGAGCTGAGCGCTTCTGTGGCTCTCTGATTTTCAGAGTCTTCCTGTTAAGTATCTGGCTGGCCCAGTGCTCACTCCAGCTGGGATCACAACCCCAGATGATCAGGGCTGTCAGTTTTCTTTGTGTTTATCGAGTCACCACTTTTAACTACGAGGTCTGGGTTTTGCCTTCTGTCCCACATCCACCTCTGCTGGTGTTGGGTTTTGCAGCCAGCCCTGACCTGGTAAAACACTCAGGTTTGCTGACTCAGGAGTAGGAGCCAGTGGCAGCCCCAGGTGCAAAGGCTGCAGACTTCCCAGTGTTCTGACCCAAGGCCCAGCGTTTTTCAAGAAGGATCTCTTCTCAGTGAGTTCTCAGCTTGGGTCAGTTTCCCGAACTCTGAAAAGTTCTGAATCAGTGAGTTTTGATAATTTTGTCTAGTTTTAGATGTTTTTTTGAGACCGAGTTTCACTTCGTCACCCAGGCTGAAGTGCAGTGGTGTGATCTCAGCTCACTGCAACGTCCGCCTTTTGGGTTCAAGTGATTCTCCTGCCTCGGCCTCCCGAGCAGCTATAATTATAGGTGTGCGCCATTACACCTGGCTCATTTTTAAATTTTTGGTAGAAGCAGGGTTTCACCATGTTGGCCAGGCTGGTCTCAAACTCCTGACCTCAAGTGATCCACCCACCTCAGCCTCCCAAAGTGCTGGGATTACAGGTGTGAGCCACCGCGCCCGGCCTAGATTCGGTTCAGCGAACTCTCTACTTGGGTGTGGCTGAAACTCAGAAGCTTCTTTTAGTTTTAGATGTTGGTTGTTTTCAGGGTTATGTCTCTACGTACTCTGGAGTGTATTTCTGTCAATGCTGTGAGGCAAGTAATTGGGTTGGGACCTTTAATGATCTTTAATGTATGAAAACCCAGTTTTTAATTTTCTCTTATGAAATCCGGGGTCTTTCCCCCCACACCCCACCTGCGATTCTCTTATGAAATCCGAGGTCTTTCCCCCAACACCCCACCTGCGATTCTCTTATGAAATCCGAGGTCTTTCCCCCAACACCCCACCTGCGATTCTCTTATGAAATCCGGGGTCTTTCCCCCCACACCCCATCTGTGATGCTTCCTCTGCACACGAGGCTTTCTGTAAGAGTGGGGGCTCTCCCTGGGGGCTCTCCTTTGCTCCATTGATCAATTTGCCTGTTCTTTTGGTTTTCAGTTAACTTCATGGATATGCCATTAACTCAGCTACTCTCCATGGTTAGAAATTTAGGTTATTTCCAAGTTTTTCATATTTGGTTAAGTCTTTACATGCATTCTCCTTAACAGTCATGTCGCTGAGGCGGAAGGATTACATGAGCCCAGGAGTTCAAGACCAGCCTGGCCAACATGGCAAGACCTTGTCTCAACAAAAAAATTCAAAAATTAGCTGGCATGGTGACACACTCCTCTGGTCCCAACCACGTGGGAGGCTGAGGCACGAGGATTGTTTGAGCCCAGGAGATGGAGGTTGCAGTGAGCGCACCATGCGCTTCAGCCTGGGCAAGACAGCAAGGCTCTACTGCACACAAAAAAATCATAGAAGCACTTTCTGGGTTAAAGAGTTTACCAATTTCAAGGCTTTTAATATTGTCAAATATTCTAGAAGAGGTTTGATTAATTGATGGTATGGGTGTGTTGAAGGGGCGTATTTAATTGAATTCACTCTGGGTTTAGCCCTTTCTTTTTGAATGTGTTCTGTTTCCCTGCAGCCAGTCTCTGCTGTAGTGCATTTGAGGCCCAGTCCTGTAGCCCCTGGTTCTCCCTGGTCATTGGCAGGGCGCTGTGTGCCTGAGAGCAGTAGGCACGAGGAGGAACTGCCCAAAATCCTGGCCTGGGGAGGTGTGCGAGGCCACCTTTGTCTACCCATGAGACAAACTCCCTGTCCCACCTCCCTCTGCTCCACCCACCCGTTCCCACTGGAAACAGCCCTGGCTGCATGTCGTGGGCTGAAGGCCTGTCCTCAGTTGCTCTTGTTTTGGTTTTTTTGGAGACAGTCTCACTCTGTCGTCCAGGCTGGAGTGTGGTGGCACAATCTCGGCTCACTGCAACCTCCGCCTCCTGGGTTCAAGTGATTCTTGTGCCTCAGCCTCCCGAGTAGGTGGGATTACAGGCACGCGCCACTACGCCCGGCTAATTTTTGTATTTTTAGTAGAGACGAGTTTCTCCACGTTGGTCAGGCTGGTCTTGAACTCCTGACCTCGTGATCCACCCGCCTCGGCCTCCCAAAGTGCTGGAATTACAGGCGTGAGCCACCGCGCCCGGCCGCTCAGTTGCTTTTGTGGGGTTAAAAGAAACTTCCTTTTGAAACGATGGCACGGCAGCAGTGGATGGCGGTTAGTTTTTCATGTCTTTATTTGGCAAAGTTGAAGATTGCGCTCCTGTCTGTCCCCACGTTTCCTTTTCATTCTCTCTCTCTGTGTCTTGGTTTTGGTTTTAATTTTACTGGTTCACTGATATCTGAAAGTCAAGGCACCGCTATTTCATAAGCAGGTTCTCCTAGTGTGGGGGAGGACTCAGTCATAGGAGCACATGCACACCCCCAACACCTCTGCCTTGATGAACTGGTGCTGTGGCTTCCTGTGCAGTAGTGAGACTGGGAGCTGCTGTCAAAAGGGGCTGCCACACTGGGACTCCAGCAGAGGCGATGGGACACACAGGGTATATTCTTCTGGAGCAGCCAAGTCCATCCTGAGAGAGAAAATGCGGGTGTCTGTGTGTGTGATGTGAGACTGCGTGTGCATGTGCATACGTGTGTAAAGTGTACAGTGGGCCCGTGTGTGTGTGAGACTGCGTGTGCATGTGCATACGTGTGTAAAGTGTACAGTAGGCCCTTGTGTGTGTGTGAGACTGTGTGTACATGTGCATACGTGTGTAAAGTGTACTGTTGGCCCTTGGGGTGTGTGAGACTGTGTATGTGTGCATGTGCGTACATGTGTAAAGTGTACAGTAGGCCCGTGTGAGTGAGAGACTGTGTGCATGTGCATACGTGTGTAAAGTGTACAGTTGACCCTTGGTGTGTGTGTGAGACTGTGTGTCTGTGTATGTGTGCATGTGCATACATGTGTAAAGTGTACAGTAGGCCCTTTGTGAGAGAGACTGTGTGTGTGCATGTGCATACGTGTGTAAAGTGTACAGTTGGCCCTTGGTATCCGCGGGTTCCATAACCATCAATTCAACCAATCTCCAGTCGAAAATAATTGGGGAAGAAAAGGATGGCTGCGTCTGTACACTGTGTAACAACTATTTACATGGTGTTTACATTGTATCAGGTACTGCAAGTAGTCTAGGGATGATTTAAAGTATATGGGAGGATGTGCATAGGTTGTATGCAAATACTGTGTCATTGTATCTAAGGGACTTGAGCATCCTTGGGTTTTAGTGTCCACAGGGGGTTTCCTACGGATACCAAGAGACTACTGTATGTGTGTGTGCAAGTGTGAGTGTGTATACATGTATGTGCATATGTGCATGTATGTGCATATGTGCATGTCATGTGTGTGCATGTATGTGCATATGTGCGTGTGTGTGCATGTGTGTGTATATGCGTGTATGGGTGTATATGTTAGTGCATGTGACAGTCTGCGTGTGTGCGCATGTGTGTGGGTGACTGCATGTGTGGGTGAGGGCACATTTGTGCGCGTGTGTGCATGTGTGTGCTCGTGTCAGTGAGTGCATGTGCACGTGTGTGTGAGAGGGCGTGTGTGTGCACGCATGTGCGTGGGTGAGAGGGTGCTTGTGTATATCCATGTATGACTGCATATGTATTTGCATGAGTGTGTGAGTACATGTTTATAAATGTGTGAGGGTCTCTGTGTGTATGTGTATGACTACATGTGTATGTGTTATATGCATGTGTGTATGTGTGTACACGTGAATGTGTGTGCATGCGTATATGTGTATGTGTGTGCATGCATGTGTGAGTGTAGTGTATGTGTATGTGTGTATATGCACGTGTGTACATGTGTATATGCATGTGTGCGCCTGTGTGTATGTACGTGTATGCATGTGTTAGTGCGTGTGCATGTGTGTACCAGTATGTGTACATGTGTGTATGTGCATGTATGTGTATATGTGTGCGTGTGTGTGTATACATGCATGTGTCTGGCTCCCTCAGGACAGTGCCCAGGTGGATGGGTCAGTGCTCCTGGGTTTATTTGCCCCTGGTGGCCCATGTCTGAGCCCTGTCCCCTATGGCTCTGTCTGCAGGTTCTCCCATGGGCAGGTGGTCTCTCTGGATGAGCTGCGCCCCTTCCAGGACCCAGACCTGAGCTCCCTGCAGGCCGGCTCTGCGTGTCTGGCCAAGCACCAGGATGGCCTCTGGCACGCGGCGCGCATCACCGGTGAGGCTGGCCGTGGAGGCCTCCCGGGAACACCCTCCCAGGCTCCACACGTGTTATTACTGCGTGGCTGCTCCCTGCCTCCTTTGGGATGAGTGTTGGGACTCTGGCTCTGGGCCCAAAATGAGCACATCTACCCTCAGCCTCTGCCCTGCCTTGCTCCTGATGTCCAGGGTGGTTCCCCATCAGTGGCACCTGCTGTCAAGGATGCTGACCTGCAGCTTGTCTCTGCCTCTAGATGTGGACAATGGCTACTACACAGTCAAGTTTGACTCGCTGCTGCTGAGGGAGGCCGTGGTGGAGGGGGACGGCATCCTGCCCCCACTGCGCACAGAGGCCACAGAGTCCGACTCAGACAGCGATGGCACAGGTGACTCCAGCTATGCCAGAGGTATGGCAGCAGCTGTGGAACCCAGGAGCCAGGAAGGTGGGGTCACCCTGAGAGGCTCCTGGCTTTTGAGGGCACCGACCATCTAACCAAACTATTGGAGAGAGTGGCCACAGCGAGGGCGCCAGCCGTGCCTGGGGAGGCCGTGTGGGGCAGGGGTACAGGAGTGCGAGTGAAGGGCCGGGGTAGATCCGTGGTGGCCTTTGCCTTCAAGGAGCATGGGTACAATAGCTACAGTCTCACTGATGGGAGGCCACGGTCATGGCTGTGGCCATGGGAGAGGAGGCGCCCGCAGTTGCCAAGGAAGTCACAGAAAATGAACAACTGATGAGGCCTGGAGTGCAAGAGGGGCAGCTCCTCTGCATGGCTTCTCAAACTTGGGACCTGGGTGCCTGGTGGATCCTGGCAGACAGAGGTTGTGTCCACACAGCCAGAGTGGAAGCTTCGGGAATGGGAACTAGTGGCCGGTGGCCAGCTCTCCAGAGGGGTGTGTGTATGCGTGTGTGTGTATATGCGGGAGGTCACCTGACCCAAGCATGGTGGGCTGAGTCCAGGAGGGGTCTGCATGTTGGAGGTGTACCCAGGGATCGGTGATGGTGGTTTCTGAAGCCCCAAGTCCCTGGTGAAGGAGGACCAAACCAAGGACTCTGTGAGGGCAGGTGAGGAGCTCACGGCCTTGCGAAGGTGGAGAAGGGCAAGGGCAGGAGAGGGCTGTGGAGGAGGTGCCCCGGTGCAGGAGGCCGTGGGGACTGCCATGCACTCTGCCTGGTGTCACATGCCCACAGCAGCCTCAGTGACAGAGCACGGAGCCCCAGAGGTGGGGTGTTGGGGCTCTGCCCAGGATCTGAGCTCATTGGTCAGAGCCCAGGTCACCATGCATAGTCCTCTGCCCTGGCCGGCCACTGCCCTCTGTCCTTCTCTTGCAGTGGTGGGGTCGGACACTGTGGACTCCGGGACCTGCAGCTCTGCCTTTGCCGGCTGGGAGGTGCACACGCGAGGCATAGGCTCCAGACTCCTCACCAAGATGGGCTACGAGTTTGGCAAGGGTGAGTACAAGCAGCCCTGGAGAAGTGGGCAGAGGCTGCAGCATAGCCCAGGTCCCGCAGCCATCAGGTTCCCCGGGGGTCCCGCAGCCATCAGGTTCCCCGGGGGTCCCTCAGCCATCAGGTTCCCAGCGTCCGGCAGCCATCAGGTTCCGGGGGTCCCGCAGCCATCAGGTTCCCGGGGGTCCCGCAGCCGTCAGGTTCCCGGGGGTCCCGCAGCCGTCACGTTCCCGGGGGTCCTGCAGCCGTCACGTTCCCGGGGGTCCTGCAGCCGTCACGTTCCCAGCGTCCGGCAGCTACAGCACTGCCGTTCCTGTCTCAGGTTTGGGCCGACACGCAGATGGCCGGGTGGAGCCCATCCATGCTGTAGTGTTGCCACGAGGGAAGTCGCTGGACCAGTGTGTGGAGACACTGCAGAAGCGGACCAGGGTTGGCAAGGCTGGCACCAACAAGCCCCCCAGGTGCCGGGGAAGAGGGGCCCGGCCTGGGGGCCGCCCACCCCCTCGGAATGTGTTTGACTTCCTCAATGAAAAGCTGCAAGGCCAGGCTCCTGGGGCCCTAGAGGCCGGGGCAGCCCCGGCGGGGAGGAGGAGCAAGGACATGTACCATGCCAGCAAGAGCGCCAAGCGGGCGCTGAGCCTGCGGCTCTTCCAGACCGAGGAGAAGATCGAGCGAACCCAGCGGGACATCAGGAGCATCCAGGAGGCTCTCACCCGCAACGCTGGCCGGTAGGCGTGGGGCCCGGCTCAGGGCAGAGGGAAACCCAGGGTGGCCCTGCCCCCAGGACACCTGCGGGAGGTCACCTGACCCAAGCATGTCACGCTGAGTCCAGGAGGGGTCTGCATGTTGGAGGACAGGCAGTGGGCACACGGACAGTGGACATGGCAGCCTGGGGCTGGCGGCATGGCCGGGGAACCCACACTGACTGGTGAGCCTCTCCGCAGGCATAGCGTGGCGTCAGCCCAGCTGCAGGAGAAGCTGGCAGGAGCCCAGCGCCAGCTGGGGCAGCTCCGGGCTCAGGAAGCAGGCCTGCAGCAGGAGCAGAGGAAAGCAGACACCCACAAGAAGATGACTGAGTTCTAGAGAACCCTGCAAGCACTATGGATGAAGTGTGGGACCCCAGCACAGGCTGCCCTCAGAAAGACCAGTGTTGCCCAAGGAGGGGCCGGCCTGCTGGCCTGGGGCATGCGGACCCTGCTGAGTGGAGACGGGGCTGCAGGGTCCTGTCTGGACACTTTCTTGCCCACCTGCCAGTGTCTTGGGCATTTCCTTGGCAAGGACATTAAAGTGATTTCATCACAGTGTCATTCAGTGGAGATCAGCTGGCTGCAGGGTCTCTGGGGAGAGAAGGGTCTGTGCAGGGCTGTGGTGAGAGGCGGGCTGGGCTGGAGGGGCCTAGGAGGCTAGCATTCTCCCTTCTGTCCCTTCTCTGTCCAAGGCAGATTGGAGGCCAGGGTGCCCGCCAGGCTGCCTGACACCCACAGATGGGTGGAGCTCAGTGCTGCTCCAGCAGGCAAGACGGGCCAGCGGGCGAGACGGGTGGGAGGACTGTGGCCCACCACGTGGGGTACTCCTGGTGAGGCAGGCAGACCTGGCCCTGTGAGTTTGGGGGTTCTGTGCCAGCTCTGCTCACGTCTTCATGTGTGGAGGGGATGTGAGTTAGGCTGTCAGAACAGTGCGGGCTCGAGGCACACACGTTTCATCTAGGCTTCGGGCGGGGCGCAGCAGGTGGGTGAGGCTGCGGTGGTGGCTGCTGCCCAGGGTGGGAGGCTCAGGGGAGGCGCTCGGCAACAGGAGCAGGAAGTGATGAGGTGGGGAGCTCAGCCGAGGGCTGCACAAAGACCTTCCTCGCCTGCCCCAGACAGAGCTGAGGACCCCTGGCCGTGGGCTTGGTAAGTGCCTGGGCAGATCCCCAAGTCTCTTGGTCCCCAAGTGCCCTCCTGGGGGGCAGCTGGGGTCTGGGAGGCCTTGGGACGTGGCTGTAGCTGGGTTAGTCGGCCGGGCTGAAACCCACCCCCTGGGTCTGGGCAGACTGGCCCCAAACTCCAGAGACCACCCCTCACCCGCCAGCCGCTGCCTCTGTGCTGCGGGATGTGCTGACTATAAGGCGTCCCCCACCCCCAGAATTCTGCTAATCCCCAAGAAGGGGACAGATCCTCTGGCAGAGACAGTGGCAGACAAGAAGAGCCAGAAGTGGGGTGGGGGTATCAGCACCCCCAGCAGCTGCTGCTGCCTGCTGACCCAGCCTCCAGCTTCTCCCAGGTCTGGGCTCTGTGGCGAGTGGCTTGGGGGCGCTCCCTGACACAGGAGACCATGTCTGGGCAGAGAGTGGCTGCAGGTGGCGTCTGTGGCCTGTGGCGCACACCCAGGGCCTCCCCCCCGATGCTGGTTACAATTTGGGCTACAGTGGCCACAGCTGCCCTGCCCCTCCTTGCGGCCGTGCTGGGCGTTACCATGGTCACCTGCAGGGACACCAAGGGGCCAGGCAGAGCAGCCCTTGCTCACCTCACCTCACCGGGAGCCCCCGCCAGAAGGGAAGGTGGGCACCTCTGGGAGGAAGGGACTGCCAGGCCTTGGGGCTTCCTGTGCTGAGTCAGAGCAGGAGCGGGAGACGCAGGAGCTCCGCAGCCGCGGGAGGTGCAGATTTGGCGCTGCCAAGTGGCGTAGGTCCCCTTGGCCAGCACCCAGTGCCCCTTTCTTCTGCCCCCAGGGTCTTGGCTTCACAGGATGGGGCTGCCAGTGTCCTGGGCTCCTCCTGCCCTCTGGGTTCTAGGGTGCTGCGCCCTGCTCCTCTGGCTGTGGTCGCTGTGCACAGCCTGCCGCAGGTACGTCCATCAGCCCGGTTCTGTCTGGCGCCTTCCTGCGGCTGCCATTCAGCCCAGCGCGGGAAGGGGCTGGAGGCAGGTCCGCGTCCCCAGGTTTGTACGCGCCCCTGCACTGGGCCTTGGACCTGAGGCTGACGACCCCGCCCCCCACCTCTACCCACAAGGCCTGAGGACGCTCTAGCCCCCAGGAAGAGTGTGCGGAGGCAGCGGGCGAGGCTGCAGGGCAGTGCGATGGGAGCGGAAGCGGTGAGTGCCAGGCTGTCCCTGGGACCAGGGCGGGGCCCGCAGGGGACCGACCAGCCTTCCTCGCCCCCAGTCCCTGCTGAGGCGGACCCACCTCTGCTCCCTCAGCAAGTCGGACACCAGACTGCACGAGCTGCACCGGGGCCCGCGCAGCAGCAGGGGTGAGCGGAGGGCGGGACGGGGGTGGCCGGGCGGGGCTTACTGTGCAGCGTGCCAGCCCCTGGGTCAGACCCGCTCCTGCCCCCTGCCCCGAGTGAACTCTGCCCTGACCCCACCCCCAGCCCTGCGGCCTGCCAGCATGGATCTCCTGCGCCCACACTGGCTGGAGGTGTCCAGGGACATCACCGGACCGCAGGCAGCCCTCTCTGCCTTCCCGCACCAGGAGCTGCCCTGGGCTCTGCCGGCAGCTGCAGCCACCGCAAGGTGCGCTGGCCCCGAGGCCACCTATTCCAACGTGGGGCTGGCGGCCCTCCCCGGGGTCAGCTTGGCGGCCAGCCCTGTGGTGGCTGAGTATGCCCGCGTCCAGAAGCGCAAAGGGACCCAACGCAGTCCCCAAGAGCCACAGCTGGGGAAGGCTGAGGTGACCCCGGCCGCTCAGGTAATGTGGGCCAGGGTGGGGCACTGTGGGTAGGGCCGGCAGGTCCTCAGCAGGTTGGTGGTGCTGACCCCTCCTCGGGTTGGCTTCCTGTCTCCAGGTGGACGTCCTGTACTCCAGGGTCTGCAAGCCTAGAAGGAGGGACCCAGGACCCACCACAGACCCGCTGAACCCCAAGGGCCAGGGAGCGATTCTGGCCCTGGCGAGTGACCTGGCCTACGCGACCCTCCCGCTCAGGGCGCTGGATGCGGACAGCAGCCCCCTGGAAAACGTGTATGAGAGCATCCGGGAGCTGGGGGACCCTGCTGGCAGGAGCAGCACGTGCGGGACCCGGACGCCCCCTGCTTCCAGCTGCCCCAGCCTAGGGAGGGGCTGGAGACCCCTCCCTGCCCCGAACACTCAAGGACTTGTGCTCCGGCCCCCAGAGAGGCCCGTCCCCCGCCCCGCCCCGCCTCACAGCTGACAGCGCCAGTCCCAGGTCCCCGGGCTGCCAGCCCGTGAGGTCCGTGAGGTCCTGGCCGCTCTGACAGCCGCGGCCTCCTCGAGCTCCAGAGAAGGCCCGCGTCTAAATAAAGCGCCCTCGCAGGAGGAACGCAGCCAGCCTCGCAGCCCGCTCTTCTTGAAAGCTGGGCGGGTTGGGGCGGGGGGCTTGTCTGGGAGGCTGGGAGCTGTCCCCTCTGGCCTTGGGGGGCTGACTGCCCCCGGGGCGCCCGGGCCTAGCCGAGGCGGTGCTCCTGCCGGCCAGACTCGCGGTCAGTGCGGGGACGGGGTCCGAGTCGCTCCCGGGGGGCAGCGCAGCCGGCGGGGTGGCCGCCCCGGGGTGGGACTTGGACCCTGGACTCCACGGGAGGGCTCCGCCACCAGCCTGCTGTTACATAAGGGGTGGGGGAGGTGGGCAGTCGAGCGTCAAAGAGTAACCTGCTGCCGGGACGCCCGCCAAGGACTCGCGGCCCCTTCCCCGGCTCTGGCAGCTCTGCGAGCGCGCCCATGGGGCACCGGCCCTCCCCGGAGGGGCGCGCGGGCGCGCGGGGTGGGCGGAGGCGTCGGAGCGGGGCCGGGCCTCCCTCCCCAGGCCAGCGCGGGAGCGACCCGGAGGGGGCGGGCCTGGGGCGGGGCCTCGGAGCGCGGGCCAGCGGGAGCGCGGCCGGCCGGGCCCGCCCGCCTGCGGTGTGGACGCCGCGCGGCCAATGCGCGCACCGGGGCGGGGCGGGGCGGGGCGGGC
>NC_037678.1:38977052-38979536 GCF_003255815.1 Theropithecus gelada | reverse complement strand
GGGGGTCGGCGGCCCGGCCAGCCCGGCCCGGCCCGGGGCCGCGTCCTGAGAGTCAGCCCTCGCCGCTGCAGCCTCGGCGCCCGGCCGGCCGGCCATGGAGAGCCCCCCGCCCCGCGCCGCCGGCCGGGACCCCAGTGCGCTGCGGGCCGAGGCGCCCTGGCTGCACGCAGAGGGTCCGGGGCCCCGCGCCGCGCCCGTGACGGTGCCCACGCCGCCGCAGGTACCGGGCGCCGGTGGGCGGGGGCGCCGACCAAGTTTCTCTCGCTGCAAAGATGGCGTCAGTGCTGCCCAAACTTCGGGCCCCCGGGGGCGGGGCAGCGGGGAGGGCGGCAGCGTCGGTCCGCGCGTGTCCGTGGGTCCCGCCGGGGCTGCGCCGGGCGGCCGGGGAGTCCTTCCCGCCGCGCCGGGCTGGGGGCGGGGTCGGGGGCGGGGCCGCGCCGTCCACACCGGCCGCAGCCGGTTTTCGAGGCGGGCTCCGAGCGGATCCGCGGCGGAGGTGGAGGGACCCCCCGGCCGCCGCCTCCTCTGAGTCTGCCCCCTCCCCATCTGCAGGGCTCTTCCGTGGGCGGCGGCTTCGCGGGCTTGGAGTTCGCGCGGCCGCCGGAGTCGGAGCCGCGGGCCTCGGACCTGGGGGCCCCCGGGAAGTGGGCGGGGGCGGCGGCGGGGCCCCGGACTCCATCGGCGCACATCCCCGTCCCAGCGCAGAGGTGAGCGGGAGGCGCGGTGTCCCGGGACTCGGGGTGCGCAGGGGCGGTGGGTGGGGTGCGGAGACGCGCTTTCCCGCCCCTTCCCTCGGGAGGCCCCGACGGAGGCCAGGTCAGGGCTCCAGGTTTGTAATCCCCGGCCACCCCCAAGCGCTTCAGCCCTGGAGGAGTTGAGCAGAAATGATCGGTGACTCGAGTCCCTCCGCCTCCCTCCGCCGCAGTTCCTCGGGGTAGAGCTCAGAACCGGGAGGGGGTGGTTGTGCGTCTCTGTGCAGAAGAGGCTGCGCGGTCGGTGTGGGGCGACTGTCCAGGAATCCCTGGGGCTCCTGACCGCCACCTCCCAACCCCTGCCAGGCCGGACACCTCGGTCTGGCTGCCAGGGCAGGGGCGGGCTCTGGCCTGGCTCGCTGGGGCCTGGGGAGCTGCCCGTGCTTCCAGCCCAGTCTCCCGCTGGCTGCTGCCGGCTGCTGGCCACTCCCACATCCCAGGCCTGGCGTGAGGCCCACAGCTGCTGTTGCACAACCCTGGTTAATGTGTGATAGGGGGAGGCCTGGGCCTGGCCCGCCTCTCTGCCAGGGCTTCAGACCCCTGCCCAGCACCAGGGTCTGAAGGAACCACAGTGGAGCCAAGCCCGCGGTGTGGAGAACTCAGGCTTCAGGAGACCCTGGCCCTGCTCCTGGTGGCTCCTGGTGGCTTTCAGCTCTCACTGCAACCTGAGCTGGGGGAGGAGCCAGGCCTCATGCCCAGAGCTGGGAGTGGGGAGCCTGGTGTGCACGCGTGCCCAGGCCTGCACGTGGACCGACCAGGGGAGGGGCCCAGAGCTCTGGCTGGGTCACCCGCACCCTGCCCCCATCTCCTCCAGAGCCACCCCAGGAAAAGCCCGGCTGGACGAGGTCATGGCTGCCGCTGCCCTTACAAGCCTGTCCACCAGCCCTCTCCTTCTGGGGGCCCCAGTTGCAGCGTTCAGCCCAGGTAAGACTCAGATGTCTGCATTTAGCACTGTGGGTGGGGACAGGGCTTAGAACCTACAGCCCACCTAGCCTCTGTGAGGCAAGCAGAGCCCTCAAACCTGGGACTGCTTTCTAAAGTGGACTTCCGCACCCTCAGTACCCCTTACTGAGGCCAAAGCCGCAGGACCCAGGCCTTCTGGCCTCCCTGACCTGTTTACCTCCACGTCGCTGGCCACACACATCTGCTGACCCTTTCCTGTGCTGGGGGTGTTTCTCCCCAAGCCCTGGGGCCAGCTCCTCCAAGACGCTGTGCCCACCAGGCTCACCCGGGACTCGGTGAACAGGAGCAGCTCAGGGTTAGGGACTCCCTAGACCCACCCAAAGTTCTAAGGCAGAGGGCGTGTCCCTACAGAGCCTGGCCTGGAGCCCTGGAAGGAGGCCCTCCTACGGCCCCCAGGCAGCTACAGCAGCAGCAGCAACAGTGGAGACTGGGGCTGGGACCTGGCCAGTGACCAGTCCTCTCCGTCCACCCCGTCACCCCCACTCCCCCCTGAGGCAGCCCACTTTCTGTTCGGGGAGCCCACGCTGAGGAAAAGGAAGGTGAGCTTGGGGGCGGCCCCCAGGGAGGGGCGGGTGTGGTGGCTGAGCCTGACCCTGGTCCCTGTTGCTGCAGAGCCCGGCCCAGGTCATGTTCCAGTGTCTGTGGAAGAGCTGTGGGAAGGTGTTGAGCACGGCATCCGCGATGCAGAGACACATCCGCCTGGTGCACCTGGGGTGTGGAGGGGCCTGGGGTTGGGAGGGGCCTGGGGTGCGGAGGGGCCTGGGGGGGG
>NC_037678.1:38892269-38977042 GCF_003255815.1 Theropithecus gelada | reverse complement strand
TTTTTTTTTTTTTGAGACGGAGTCTCGCTCTGTCACCCAGGCTGGAGTGCAGTGGCCGGATCTCAGCTCACTGCAAGCTCCGCCTCCCGGGTTCCCGCCATTCTCCTGCCTCAGCCTCCCGAGTAGCTGGGACTACAGGCGCCCGCCACCTCGCCCGGCTAGTTTTTTGTATTTTTTAGTAGAGACGGGGTTTCACCGTGTTAGCCAGGATGGTCTCGATCTCCTGACCTCGTGATCCGCCCGTCTCGGCCTCCCAAAGTGCTGGGATTACAGGCTTGAGCCACCGCGCCCGGCCCCTTTGCTTTTTTTTTTTTTTTTTAAACTCTTAAAGCCGAGCGCCCCAGTCTTGTCAGGAAGTCAGGCAGTCCGGGGCGAGCCCCGCACGCAGCAGGGACTGAACCTCTGGCCACATCTCAGCAGCGGCGTCGTCGGCTGGATTCGGCAGGGGACGTTTACGTTTTAAACACAACACCCAACGCATCTTTAAAAGTCACACGCCACCAGCATTACCCAGCGAAGGCAACACAAGGGGAGGCCCCAAGTGCAATCGCCGTCCCCCATTTCCCGTGCGTGAAACGAGCCTCAGCACAGAGCGGCCGGCAGGGGGCGCCTGAGCCCGTCTCCGGAGCACAAAGACCCCCGGCCCCCGCGCGAGCCTGCGCAACCCGGGCGGGCTCCCCCATTCGGCCCAGCGACTCGGGTGAGACACATTCCAGCGAGCGCTCAGCTACTCCCGCGCCCGCCGCGCCGCCCTCACAGCCGCGTCCATTCCCTCCTCACTCTAGGGCCAGCTCCCCGTGGACCCGAGAGGCCCGTCCTGGCTGCGACGCCGCCCCGCCACCTCCCGGAACAGGGAGGCCAGCAGGCGGCCGAGCAGCAGGGCCAGACCCTCAGCCTCATCTCATCCTGGCCCAGGACCTGCAACTCTCAGCCTTCGAAACCACACCAAAGCCAAGCGGCCCCCAGGGCCTGCACTTACGGGACAGCGAGTGGGCCCCTCTGGGCAGGTACTCGAACAGCAGGGAACCGTCATCCCCCAGCACGTCGGCCTTGAGCGACAGCAGGCTGTTCTTACTCATGAGTGCAGCGCGCAGGTTGGCCACCGCGGTGGCCTGGTGCAGGGCGTCGTCCTTCTCCGGGGTGAGGGGAGGGCCCAGATAGCTGGCTTCTCCTCCCAGGAGACCCTCCTCCACCTGTGCATAGAGCTCGGCCCTCTCTCCTCGGCTGTCAGAGCTGCTGGCTTCGGTGACGGACAGGTCCGCATCTGGGGACAGAGGGACACACGTCAGAAGACACATGGGTCGTTCCCAGACTCTCCAAGTGGGACAGGCGACAAATTTACGACGTAAATGTAGCCTGAGCTACAGAGCAGCATCGAGCCCAGCCCACCCTGGGGGCCGGGCACCTGCCCCAGCAATGCAACAGCCTCCGCCGAGCCCGGCCTTTCATGCCCACCCAGGCCCCATGGCGGTGGTGGAGGATGGCTCAACTCAGAACAACGGGGGTTGCCCTCCCTGCATGAGGGGCTGCAGACCTGTTTCCAGGCCCGGTTCCAGGGCTGAGGGCCTGAGAGTCAGAGGCTTCTGGGGCGGCAGTATTTCCATCTCTCAAAGACAAGGAGAGGCTCAAAATGGATCAATGACGTTAGAACTAAATCTATAAAATTCTTAGAAGAAAATCTGCATGATCTCAGATTTGGCAATAGGTTCTTAAATACAAAACCAAAAGCACAAGCAACAAAATAAGTTGGACTCATCAAAATTAAAATGTCTGCGCTTCAGGCCGAGTGCGGCGGCTCACGCCTGTAATCCCAGCACTGTGGGAGGCCGAGGCGGGCAGATCACCTGAGGTCGGGAGTTTGAGACCAACTTGGTGAAACCCCTCTACTAAAAATACAAAAATTAGACAGGCGTGGTGGTGCATGCCTGTAATCCCAGCTACTCAGTAGGTTGAAGCAGGAGAATCGCTTGAACCCAGGAGGCGGAGGTTGCAATGAGCTCAGATCATGCCACTGCACTCCAGCCTGGGCAACAGAACAAGATTCTGTCTCCAAAAAAAAAAAAAAAAAAAAAAAAAAATTTGCACCCCCCAACCCGGAAAAAAAAAAAAAATATTTTCTCAAAAAAAAAAAAAAAAAAAAAAAAAAATTTGCAACCTATATATCTGATAATAAAAAGATTAATACTGTTAATATAAAAATGGACAAAAAATCTTACTAGACATTTGTCCAAAGATGACGTATAAATGGCCAAGATGCACATGAAGAGATGCTCAACATCACTCATCACTAGGGAAATGCAAAACACAACACGAGTCTACCACACACCACGATTCCACTACACGCCACAATTCCACCACACGCCACGATTCCATCACACACCCACTGGGATGGCTGGAAATAAAAAGGCCAGACACCGTGGCTCACGCCTGTAGTCCCAATATTTTGGGAGGCTAAGATGGGAAGATCTCTTGAGAACAGGCGTTCAAGACCAGCCCGGGCAACACAGCAGGACAAAAAATTAAATTAAAACAAAATTGGCTGAGTGTGGTGGCTCGTGCCTGTGGTCCCAGCTACTCAGGAGGCTGAGAGGTGGGAGGAACACTCGAGCCTGGGAGGTTGAGACTGTGATGTGCTGTGATCTAGCCACCGTGCTCCAGCTTGGGAGACAGAGTAAGACCCTATCTCAAAAAAAAAAAAAAAAAGGTCAGATAATATTGGCAAGGATGGGAAGAAATTAGAACCCTGGAACCTTGCTGGTAAGAGTACGACACAGTACCCTTCCTGGGGAGCAGGTCGGCAGGTCCTCACAACGTCACGTACAGGAATCACCACGTGGCCCAGCAGTTCCACGTGTAGGCATGCGGATACCCACGAGAAATGAAGACACAAAAGCCCACAGAAAACCTTGTACAGGACGCACCTAGCACTTTATTCATAACAGGCAAAAGGTGGAACAGTTGACAAGTCCATCGATGAATGAATGGATAAACATAACACGGTCCATTCCCACAGTGGAATATTATGTGGCCATGAAAAGGCTTGAAGAACAGACACAGGCCACTACACAGAGGAGCCTTGAAAACATGCACATCGGACGAAGCCAGACAGAACCACGCAGAGGAGCCTTGAAAACTGCTGAGTGAACAAAGCCAGACACAGAAGGCCACACACCATTTCATTTCCATTAAATATCCAGAACAGGCAAATCAAGAGAGACACAAAGTAGATTTATGGCTGCAAAAAGGGGCTGGGGAGGGGTCTCAGGTGAGGGCTAAGTGAGGCAGGGTTTCCCTTTGAGCTGAGGAAAATGTTCTAAATGGATTGTGCTGATCCCTGCACGACACTGTGAATATACCAAAAACCCCTGAACTGCAAACTTTAAACGGGTGAATGGTGCGTGAATCATCTCTCAACAAAGCTTCTACTTAACAACCACAACAACAACAACAGGTGACGACTTGAGTCACGGATTCAACATATTCCTCCGAGCGTCGGCTCCGGCCAGCCAGGGCTTCATGGAGGAGCCTCTCTCCTGCGGAGCTGTATGTAGGGCCTCAAAACTCCCCAGAACATGCTGAGCAATGATGACTTGCAGATATTTTCCCACAGCAAGAGAATGGATTTTCCACCGTGGTCCCTGACAGGAATCGGGATCAGAGCCACAGAAACACAGGGGCATGAGGCAGGGGGAACTTGGAGCAGGGGCAGAGGTGACGTCTGCAAACACCCCTGGAACAAACATGTACACGTCGCTCACAGACGCCACTCAGGGTGGTGCTGTGAGGTCCAGCAGCTGAGAGCTGGGCATGGCAGGTGCACAGGGCCCCCACTCAGGCAGCACACGGGGTGAGTCCAGCCTGGCAGGAGTGGGTGGGAGTCTCCGGGGATGGTGACATTCGGACCGTCGAGCTATCTATGACTTCTTCTGGAGGCCTTTAAAGGATATTTTTCCAGACTCTACTCTATTTTTCCAAACTAGACTCCTTTTTATATTTTTTTGCAAATCCCTCAATGATACATCATATGAATTGTGCATTTCTAGAACTAAATGTACAGGTTATATCCAAACTCACGTTAAGGCTTTGTCTTAGCTTGGGTTGCCATGACAGAACACCACAGGCAGGGCGGCTCAACAACGAAAATTAGTTTCCTCACACTCTGGAGACTGGGAAGTCCGAGGGTCAAGGTCCCAGCAGACCTGGTGTCTGGTGAGGCCCCTCCTGACCTGCAGACGGTGGCAGGTGAGCCCTCGGGGCCCCTCCCTGGAGTCTGGGAGCAGAGTGGGTGGTGGGTGCGATATTCTCACGAGCGTGTTCAGGGATCAGGGCCTGGCTGTGACCACCTTATCACTTCCTCCAAGGCCCTCCCCACACGCAGCCACACAGGGGCTGGGGCTCCGACACACGAGTGTGGGGGGTGCACATTCAGCTCATAAGAGGCTTCAAATAAAAATCACCCAATTTTATTTTATTTTATTTTATTTTATTTATTGATTTTGAGACAGAGTTTTGCTCTTGTCGCCCAGGCTGGAGTGCAGTGGCGCGATCTCGGCTCACTGCAACCTCCGCCTCCCAGGTTCACACCATTCTCCTGCCTCAGCCTCCCGAGTAGCTGGTACTACAGGCGCCCGCCACTACACCGGGCTAATTTCTTTCTGTATTTTTTTTTTTTTTTTTTTTTTTTTGAGAGGGAGTCTCGCTCTGTCGCCCAGGCTGGAGTGCAGTGGCCGGATCTCAGCTCACTGCAAGCTCCACCTCCCGTGTTCACGCTATTCTCCTGCCTCAGCCTCCCGAGTAGCTGGGACTACAGGCGCCCGCCACCTCGCCCGGCTAGTTTTTTGTATTTTTTAGTAGAGACGGGGTTTCACCGTGTTACCCAGGATGGTCTCGATCTCCTGACCTCATGATCCGCCTGTCTCGGCCTCCCAAAGTGCTGGGATTACAAGCTTGAGCCACCGCGCCCGGCCTCTTTCTGTATTTTTAGTAGAGACGGGGTTTCACCGTGTCAGCCAGGATGGTCTCGACCTCCTGACCTTGTGATGGGCCCGCCTCGGCCTCCCAAAGTGCTGGGATTACAGGCACTCGCCAACACGCCCGGCTAATTTTTTGTATTTTTAGCAGAGACGGGGTTTCACTACATTCATCAGGCTGGTCTCAAACTCCCAACCTCAGGTGATCCGCCCGCCTCAGACTCCCAAAGTGCTGGGATTACAGGCATGAGCCACCGCGCCCGGCCAAAATCACCCAATTTTAAAGCCAAATTTTAAATATAAATTATTGTAACAAATTAAGGTGAAAAGCACATAAAAGAAATCAGGATAAGCAGAAAGAACTCTCCCATGCTAAAAGTTGGGTTTTGGCTGGGCGCGGTGTCTCACGCCTATAATCCCAGCACTTTGGGAGGTTGAGGCAGGTAGATCATGAGGTCAGGAGTTCAAGACCAGCCTGACCAACATGGTGAAACTCCATGTCTACTAAAAAAAAAAAAAAATACAAAAATTAGCTGGGTGCGGTGGTGGGCACCTGTAATCCCAGCTACTCGGGAGGCTGAGGCAGGAGAATTGCTTGAACCCGGGAGGTGGAGTTTGCAGTGAGCCAAGATCATGCCACTGCACCCCAGCCTGGGCGACAGAGCAAGACTCTGCCTCAAAAAAAAAAAAAAAGAAAGAAAGAAAAAAGGAGCCAAAGGCCAAGAGAAAATATTTGCAAAGCACATACTTGATGAAGGACTTGGAACAAGAACACCTAGGAACTCTCACCACTGGGTAATAAAAGACGGGCAGAAGATCTGAACAGACACTTCCCCAAAGCAGGGACCCAGATGCAGAGCAGGCGCCCGATGCTCATGACCGTGAGCTGGGCCACGACACTCACTCGGCCGGCGCCTCACGGCCGCCACGACGACAGCCCAATCGAAACATGGCAGAAAGACCCGGACAGACACTTTACCAAAAAAGATCTATGAATGGCATCATCAGCCATCAAAGAAATGCAAATTAAAGACCACAGAGAGGCCGGGCGCGGTGGCTCAAGCCTGTAATCCCAGCACTTTGGGAGGCCGAGACGGGCGGATCACGAGGTCAGGAGATCGAGACCATCCTGGCTAACACGGTGAAACCCCGTCTCTACTAAAAATACAAAAAACTAGCCGGGTGATGTGGCGGACGCCTGTAGTCCCAGCTACTCGGGAGGCTGAGGCAGGAGAATGGCGTGAACCCGGGAGGCAGAGCTGGCAGTGAGCTGAGATCCAGCCACTGCACTCCAGCCTGGGCGACAGAGCGAGACTCTGTCTCAAAAAAAAAAAAAAAGACCCCAGAGAAGCTGGGCGTGGCGGCTCACGTCTGTCATCCTAGCACTTCAGGAGGCCGAGGTGGGCGGATCACCTGAGATCAGGAGTTCGAGACCAGCCCAGCCAACATGGTAAAACCCCGTCTCTACTAAAAATACAAAAAAATCAGCCAGGTGTGGTTCTGGGTGACTGTAATCCCAGGTACTCGGGAGGCTGAGGCAGGAGAATCGCTTGAACCCGGAAGGTGGAGGCTGCAGTGAGCTGTCGTCATACCATTGCACTCCAGCCTGGGCAACAAGAGTGAGAGACTCCATCTCAAAACAAACAAACAAAAAACCATGAAGAGTCGTCTCAGAATTGAACCAAATTGAACCATAATGGTTAACGCTGTTTGTGTTTGTTTTTGTTTTTACAGACAGTCTCACCACAGTGAAAAAGGTAAAGACAGGGTTTCACCATGTTGGTCAGGCTGGTCTCGAACTCCTGACCTCAGGTGATCCAGCTGCCACAATGAAAAAGGTAAGAAGTGCAGACAGATGCAGCAGCATGGGTAGGCCCAAATACACTGATGCAAGAAAGGAGCCTCACCCAAAAGCCAGCTGGAGGCCTGACAGAGGCCCTGGGAGAATATGCTGCACCTTGGAGGGTTTGGGTACATGCATTTATCAAAACTTCTCGGGCTGGGGACGGTGGTTCACGCCTGTAATCCCCAGCACTGTGGGAGGCCAAGGCGGCTGGGTCACTTGAGTCCAGGAGTTCAAGACCAACCTGGGCAACACAGTGAAACCCCATCTCTACAAAAAATACAAAAATTAGCCAGGCGTGGTGCTGTGCACCTGTAGTCACAGCTACTCAGGAGGCTGAGGTAGAAGGATCACTTGAGCCAAGGAGGTTGAGGCTGCCGTGAGCTGAGATCGCACCACTGCACTCCAGCCTGGGCATCACCCTGTCTCAAATTTAAAAACCACAACTTCTCAAAAAGTACATTTGAAGTTAGGCTCTGTGGTACCGACCTACACTCCCAGCTGCTCGGGAAACTGAGGCGGGAGGATCATCACAGCCCAGGAATGCGAGTCCCTGTCTCTAAAAAAAAAAAAGAAAACGAAAAGATGCACTTGCGATTGGCACCCGTCAGAGTGTAGAGAATTTAACTGAGAAATGGAAAGGTGTGGAGCGCTGACGTGTTTTGGGATGAAGTATCCTGATGCCTCGGCCTGCAATGAAATGCACTGAAAAATAAGAAGAGTTTTTAGTGATTAGATGGACAAATATATAACAAAGCAAACACAGGGAAATGTTAACTTGGGGATCTAGGCAGCAGGCATCTTCACCATTTCATTTTTTCAACTTTTCTCTGAGCATGAATATTTTCCCAATACAGTGTTACGAGTAAAAACAAGAAACTATCCAAACTGTACACCTGAAATCTGTGTAGTTTAGTGTATGTAATATATCACACCTCAAAAAAATAGAAAAAAGGGCCCGGCCTGGTGGTTCACGCCTGTAATCCCAACACTTTGGGAGGCCAAGGCGGGTGGACCACCTGAGGTCAGGAGTTAGAAACCAGTCTGAATAACATGGTGAAACACTGTCTCTACTAAGAGTATGAAAAATGAGCCAGGCGTGGTAGCAGGCGCCTGTAGTCCCAGCTACTTGGGAGGCTGAGGCAGGAGAATGGCGTGAACCCGGGAGGCGGAGGTTGCAGTGAGCCGAGATCACGCCACTGCACTCCAGCCTGGGCGACAGAGCGAGACACTCAAAAACAAAAAACAAAAAACAAAACAGAAAAGAGGCGATTTTCATCAAAATCCCCAGCTACCGTATGCAAACCCCCAGTGGTGAGCCCATGAGGCCCCAGCAGAGACGCCCAGGCTGCAACCCCCGAGCTGTGGCTTTACCACCTTGTGGCAGAAGGGACTCTGCAGACCTGATTCAGTTCAGGATCTCACGACGATGAGTCCTGGATGAGCCATGTGGGCCCTCAACAGACCCGCCAGGGTCCCTGTCAGAAGAGAAGGAGGCAGGGGGGTGACAGAAGTGAGGATGGGAAGGGGCAGGAATGATGTGGGGCCATGAGCCAAGGATGCCATGGCTTCCAGAAGCTGGAAGAGGCCTACAGACTCCCCTGAGCTCCAGGGGATCCAGCCCTGCCAGCTGCTTTGGACTTCAGAAAACCGTGAGACAAAACCTGCATTGCTCTGACACTAAGTCTGGTAATTTATTACAAGAGCCAGCGCACCTCGTAACCTAAAAACGCCCCCAGGTGCTTGCCAAAAGCACACACACCCATGAGCTAAAAAGACACCTGCAGGAGAGCCTCAGCCCTGAGCCCGACACCCAAACACCCACATCTGGACGATAACGGGACAGGCTGCAGCCACGCCCCACGCGCCACGCGCCACGCCCATGGGGAGGAGCAGCGTTGCTGCCGGCCTCAGCTGTGAGTCCCTCCCCACCAGGACAAGGAGCAAAGGCAGAGACGCAAGGACACCCTGCCAGAGTGGCTGCGTTAAAAGTTCAGTGTGAGCCAGGCAGCGGCTCACACCTGGGATCCCAGCACCATGGGAGGCCCAGGCCAGGAGTTTGAGACTGGCCTGGGAAACACAGTGAGATCTACATCTCTACAAAAAACATTTTTAAAAATCAGCCAGGCATGGTGGCGCACGCCCACAGTCCCAGCTACTCATGAGGCTGAGGTGGGAGGACCACCTGAGCCCAGGAGGTCAAGGCTGCCGTGAGCCGAGATCGTACCACTGCACTCCAGCCTGAGCAAGAGAGTGAGACCCTGTCTTTAAAAAAACAAAAAAACACGGCCGGGTGCAGTGGCTCATGCCTGTAATCCCAGCACTTTGGGAAGCTGGGGTTCACAAGTTCACAAGATTGAGACCAGCCTGGCCAACGTGGCGAAACCTTGTCTCTACTAAAAATACAAAATATCAGCCGGGCATGGTGGTGAGTGCCTGTAATCCCAGCTACTCGAGAGGCTGAGGTGGGAGAATCGCTTGAACCTGGGAGGCAGAGGTTGCAGTGAGCCAATATGGCGCCGCTGCACTTGAGCCTGGCAACAGAGCGAGACTCCGTCTCAAAACAAAAACAAAAAATACTCTGTCCAGTGCCGAGAGCAGAAATTTTTAAAAAATAAAACGAAAACAAAAAACAGCCATGGTGCTGTGAAGGGTGTTATTGTCTCTGTCCTAGTCACCAGCTGCTCCCCTAACAGACTGTAATGTGGTCAGAGCTGATTGCAGGTAATTCTGCTCATACCTGAAAGCAAAAACATCTAGAGAAGGTGCAGCTGAGTTCTCAAGCTTCCCAGGACAGGACTGAACAGGGGAGTGGATGAAAACAAGCCAAGCCCAGCATCTCCCGAGCGGCTGTGGGATCGGGGTGTGGAGCAGGACCAAGCCCAGCATCTCCCGAGCGAGCGGCTGTGGGATCTGTGGGATCACAGCGTGGAGCCAGATCAAGCCCAGCACCTCCCGAGCTGCTGTGGGATCTGTGGGATCGAGGTGTGGACACGGACACCCTTCCCACCCCACCCGAACGGCCGTGGGATCTGTAGGATCGGGGTCCTTCCCACCCCACTACTGACCAAAGCACATGACGCCATCTTTTGGTTGAAACCCTTCCATCCAAAAAATAAAAAGACCATCTCAAGTGCAGGAAATTTGCTTCAACAGAACCATCAGATCTGCCGTGCTACTGAAACGGACTGTGAAAGGTGTTCTGGAGGCCGGGTGGGGGCACCGCACGTTCTGCCGGGCGCCAGGAGGGCCGAGATGCCACATACACTCAGGACGGGAGTCCCCACATGGATGTAACCTCAGAGGTAACTCCCTGCCCTCCTGTGATCGGGACGGCTGAGACCGTGGGGGGTCCTCCTCCCCAACCTTCGTGGACAGAAGGGGGGAACACAGAAGGGGACAGAGCCGTGGCCCCCTCTGCTCAGCAGTTCTTGCTTTTTCCCTCACCGGAGGCAGGCCGGCCTGGTCCAAGACACAGCTCGAAGATCCCTACCCTGAGAGCTAGGACCCTCAGTCCCCTCCCGGAGCAGACAGGAGGCTTGCAGGCAGCACTGCCTACCCGGGAGGCCATCGTCCCCCATCTGGAGCTCCTGCAGTTCTAATGTACGCTTAAAAATCCCAACATGTCAAGCTCCCGCCTCACCAGGGTTCAAGTTCACGCTTACTTTACAAAACACACAGATTTTACTGTGGCAGCACCACTTAGGCATGTGTGGGGCCATTTAGTTGGGGCACCTGGGCTGTTCCTTTACCATCTTCTCATGCAGTAGCTACACATCCACTTTGTCAAGGCCTCACCAGTCACCTCTCAGGTCCTTACTGCGCTCCCTCCGCAGATGAGAAGGAGACGCCAGGGCCTGGGGAGGCATGGGCCTGCCTGCACACATGAATCTGCACATTTTAATGCTATTTCCCACAAGCTCTCACAGAAGTGAACTGCTGTAACTGAGAAATAAATTTCAAGGCATACTGTTTCTTGGAAGCTGTTAAGTTAGAATGCATTTGTCCTCCCTGCCTAGAAAATCACTCTTAAAAACAAACAGGCCCCAGGGTCACCAGGAGCCAGGATGATGCACAGAGGGGTTGGGGCATCGACATCGAATGATCCATGGTGACCACTTGACGTATGTTCTTAGAAAAGGGACTTTGTGGCCAGGCGCAGTGACTCACGCCTATAATCCCAGCACTTTGGGAGGCCGAGGCAGGTGGATCACGAGGGTCAAGAGATCGAGACCATCCTGGCCAACATGGTAAAACCCCGTCTCTACTAAAAATACAAAAAGTAGCTGGGCATGGTGGCGAACGCCTGTAGTCCCAGCTACTCAGGAGACTGAGGCAGGAGAATGGTGTGAACCCGGGAGGCGGAGGTTGCAGTGAGCTGAGATTGCACCACTGCACTCCAGCCTGGTAACAGAGCGAGACTCAAAAAAAAAAAAGAAAGAAAGAAAGAAAAGGGACTTTGTGGCCAGGCACGGTGGCTCACGCCTGTAATCCCAACACTTTGGGAGGCTGAGGCAGGCGGAGCGCCTGAGGTCAGGAGTTCAAGACAAGTCTGGCCAACATGGTGAAACCCCGTCTCTACTAAAAATACAAAAATTAGCTGGGCGTGGTCGTGGGAGCCTGTAATCCCAGCTACTTGGAGGCTGAGGCAAGAGAATCGCTTGAACCCGGGAGGCGGAGGCTGCAGTGAGTCGAGATTGCACCACCACACTCCAGCCTGGGTGACAGTGAAGCTGTGTCTCAAAAATAAAAAATTTTTTAAAAAAGGGCATTTGCTTCTATAAATGGGATGAGAATTAAACATCCTCTTCTCTAAGATAGAATAAATCTTTAATGGAAACCAACTGACCTCCACGGGATCATGATCTACCTCCAAACCCCAAGCTTCCAAATCCCAGCCTGAGGGCTCGCGCAGAGGACGCAGCTCAGGGAGTCACTGGCCGCCACGGCGTGGGCAGAAACATCCTCCATCCTTGCACAGCTCACAGCCTTGTGTCCTCATCTTAGCAACTCGGAATAATCGAATGGAAGAGTTTCACAGTTGCCTTGGAAACCCAAGGGATTTAAGACTCTAACAAAAGTACACAGCCAAAATCACTTGTTGGATTCTAAAAACACCTTCTGCTCGACAACTGCATTTAAAGCATTCAGCCCACAGGCTTAAGGAGTGCACTATTTCTCAGCGCCTGGATCGACTCTTATAATATAAAGGCCTCCAGCACGGGCACCTGCCAGCGACTTAAGCACACGCACAGCGAGGTGGCCTGGGACCAGTGGGAGGGGCCTCACTGTGCTGACGACGGACCCTGCAGCGCATCTGTAAACATCAGAATACGCCCCCCAAAGCCGGGTCTCTTGCCAGGGACCACTGCCTCCCCGGTTTTAGTTGGAGTTAGTGGAAGATTATAAACAGTCACGAGCAGATGGAAAGGCCACTGGCCCTGGCCTGCTGCCTGTACACGCTCCACATGTACGCAGCACAGAGAGAAATGACTTTCCCAAATGGTGATGTCTGGAGACATTTTCGGTTGTACCAACGGGGAACCCAAAGGCAGGTGCTCCCGGCATCTGTGGGTGGAGGCCAGGGCTGCTGCTAACATCCTGCAGTACCCAGGACAGCCTCACGATGGAGCACAACTCAGCCTCGGGCTGAGTTAAACCAACTGCTGTGTTTTTTGTTTGTTTGGGGGTTTTTTTTTTTTTCTTTTTTTTTTTGAGACAGGGTCTCACTCTGTTACCTAGGCTGGAGTGCAGTGGTGCGATCTCGGCTCACTGCAATCTCTGACTCCCTGGTTCAGGCGATTCTCCTGCCTCAGCTTCCTGAGCAGTAGGGACTACAGGCATCCGCCACCACGCCCAGCTAATTTTTGTATATTTAGTAGAGATGAGCTTTCACCATGTTAACCAGGATGGTCTCGATCTCCTGACCTTGTGATCCACCACCTCGGCCTCCCAAAGAGCTGGGATTACAGGCTTGAGCCACCGCGCCTGGCCTCAGATAACTTTTGTATTAGAGATGGGATTTCACCACTCTGCCCAGGATAGTCCCAAACCCAGCCTCAAGGGATCCGCCTGCCTCGGCCTCCCAAAGTGCCTCCAAAAGGGATTTCGGGCCTGAGCTACTGCACATGGCCACCAACTTTCACTGAACATCCTGGGTTCTCATAGCTCAGTGCAGGACACACAGCAACAACTGAGATGAGAATGAATAAAAGCTACATTGTGTCAAAGCAGAACAGCATTTACTTGCAGGTGGGGTAGAGGCATAGAGGCAAGAGAAAGGTACGCTATGATGGATAGTTTCCCTCTGGGATGATGGAAAAGTCATGATGCACAATTTCATGCGCCACAGAAAGGCACTTCGGTCAGGGACAGACCACAGATAACCACCATGGTCCCGTAGATTAGAACGCAGCCAGGAAATTCCTGTCACCTGGTGACGTCATAGCCGTCGCAATGTCCTAGCGCAACGTAGAAAACTCGGTTTAGGGTACGACACGCCAGGTGTTTATAAAGTCTGCAGCAGTGCACAGTCCTGTTCTCAGCCTTCATGTTCACTCACCACTCGCTCACCCAGGGCAACTTGCAGTCCAGCAAGCTCCGTGCATGGCAGGTGCCCTACCCAGGCACGCCGTTATCTTTTATACCCTATTTTTACAGCACCCTTTCTATGTTTAGACACACAAACACTTCCCATGGTGTCACAACTGTCTGCAGTGCTCAGCACGGTAACTAACACTCTGGCAGGTTGGTGCTGGGTCTGTAACTGGCTGCACTTTCTAGTTCTGTGACGGGCGCCCCATGGCGCTCCCAGAGCAACAGAATCGCCTAACGATGCATTTCTTGGAACCTATCCCTGTCATCAAGCAACGCATGACTTCACTTAATGCCAGTGAAATGTACATTTGAAAATGGTTAAAATGGTAAGGTTTACACTGTGTATATTCTACCACAATGATAAAAGTTAACGTATGTCGAGCTGCCTTCACTACCAGCTCTTGGCGATCTCTCAGTGACAGAGAGGAACCAGGGTCAGGAGAAGGGGCCACATTCACCCTGCCCAGGAAGCCCTCCAGCCAGGGGAGCAGGCAGCGTCTCCCACCGCGCCACCCACACGCTCAGCATCTGAGACATTTTTCAGGGCCTCCCACCCTGCGGCTTGCTGTCTTTCGTCCTTTGTCCACTCACGCCCTCCCACGTTCATTTCCCGGCTTCATCCTGGAGGAGCCTCTCCACGGGCAGCACCTGCTAGGATGCCTCCATTCCTCCTGTTTTTAAATTAAGAGACAGGGTCTGGGCCGGGCGCGGTGGCTCACACCTGTAATCCCAGCACTTTGGGAGGCCAAGGCGGGCAGATCACGAGGTCAGGAGATCGAGACCATCCTAGCTAACACAGTGAAACCCAATCTCTGCTAAAAATACAAAAAATTAGCCGGGAGTGGTGGCGGGCGCCTGTAGTCCCAGCTACTCAGGAGGGTGAGACAGGAGAATGGCGTGAACCCGGGAGGCAGAGCTTGCAGTGAGCCGAGATCGCACCACTGCACTCCAGCCTGGGCGATGAGCAAGACCCCATCTCAAAAAAAAAAAAAAAGAGACAAGGTCTGGCTCTGTCGCCCAGGCTGGAGGGTAGCGGCATGATCACGGCTCACTGCAGCCTGGACCTCCTGGGCTCAAGCCATCCTCCTGCCCCAGCCTTTGGAGTAGCCGAACTACAGGCACAACACCACACCCAACTCCAAACACCTTTCCTTGACTTGGGCCACAGCCTGGGGAAAAGAGCAGAGGCTAAATCCCCACAATTATTATTAATATTACATGCCCAGCACCAGGAATAGTGGCCAGTATTCAGCAAACATTTAATATATTATTTACAAATCTGGAAGACACATAAGGGACAGCCATTCAGGTGGTGACATCCAGCTCCAACAAAGCTAAGCTCAGAGCCCCTTTGCAGTAGGTAATAGGCAGGACCCAAGGGGAGACCCTGTATCATGCAGTGTAAGAAAAAAACATCAGCCAGGCACGGTGGCTCACGCCTGTAATCCCAGCACTTTGGGAGGCCATGGAGGGGGCGGATCACCTGAGGTCAGGAGTTCGAGATCAGCCTGACCAACATGGTGAAAACCCGTCTCTACTGAAAATACAAAAATTAGCCTAGCCAGGCGTGATGGCACATGCCTGTAATCCCACCTACTCAGAGGCTGTGGCAGGAGAGTCACCTGAATCTAGGAGACAGAGGTTGCAGGGAGCCGAGATCACACCACTGCACTCCAGCCTGGGCAACAGGGTGAGACTGTCTCCAAAAAAAAAAAAAAGAAAAGAGAAAAGAAAAGAAAACCAAGGAAATAAACCCAGTCTGTTGGCTTAAACAGGCAGAACCCACAAGTGTTAGCAAATACAAAATCCACTTGCCGGGAAAGGCTGTTTCGTGGCTGTAACATCTCAGGTCCCCAGGTCAAGGACAAAGCTAAGGCACAAAGGACAAAGTACATTCATATAGTGTTTCCATTCAACATTCACTACACCAACAGTGACCAAAGGCAGAAGTCTCGGGATGAAAAGCCTGGAGCTGAAGGCCACCCCTGGCAAGCAGCCAGTTGAATTACCCCAGTTAGGGCTCACGGAAGGGTCCCACAGGCCAGGGGAAGCAGACCCTGCAGGCCACACCCTCACCAGGGCTGAGGGGTCCCCTCCTGGTATCACCCACCCCCCGGCTCACATCCCTTTGGCTTCGGAGGAGCCCAGCCCAGGCAGCCCCTGTGTGTGGGTGACACCAGGGCCACGCTGATGAGGACAGATACACAGGGTCTCCGAGGACCCTGGCGATGTCCAGGCCTTTGAGATGCATTGGCTGCATTCCCTGTGGTCACAACAATTTCCTGTAAAAGGAAGTGACCCTAGGAAGCCACCAATGTGAGCCTGGACATGTGTCACTGCATCGCCACAGCGCACAGCCGTGAGGCCTGGACACACGGGGACAGCTGAGCCCCTGTAACAAGCGAAAGGCTTACTTGAGTCTCGGCTGCTGAACGGCCACCCCGACGTCGGCAGGAAGGACGGCACCGGGGAGCCGGCCCGGCTGTCATCTTCCACCTGCTGTGTGATGTGCCGGACGGTCTCTTTGTTTTTCCGATTCTTCCTTCGGCCCGTGGGCTGCCAGGCATCGCCAGCACTCTGCTCCGAGAAGGAGTTCTGCACTGCCCCGTCCTTGGCAGAAGGCAGCTCACTCCCTCCGTACTGAGACGGTGAAACCTGTTCTTCCTTGATGCGCAGAGGCCCATAGCCCACGTCTCCGGGCCACAGAGACTGCGAAGAAACGTCATCGGGGCCGTCGGCCTTGGGCTCCTGATCCTCTTTGCCGTAGCTGCTCCCTCCGTCGTGACAGCTGGCGATGGCCGAGTCTCCGGAAGAATTGGCAGGACTCGTTCGCCGTGCCAGCCATGGGGAGATGCTCCTCCCGGCCATCACGGCCGAGATGAGAGCTTCCGTGCTGCTGCTGGACGAGGCACCAATCTCAAACTCCGCAAGCTCGTCTGAGGCGTCTGACTTGATGCTGATGTCCAGTGCAGCCTTGATGAAGTCATGGCACGCTTGCACGATGTCCGTCATCTGCAGGAAGCTGGCGGCTGACATCACCTCGATGACATTCCTGCTGGTGAGCGCCAGGTGTGCGGAGTACATGAAGTCGATGATGGCCTTGAAGCCCTGGGCCGTGACGATGTCCAGGTGCGTGACCGTGGCCTGCTCCGACGTCTTCTGCACCTGGCAGTAGAGTGTCTTGAAGTAACGGCTGCTGCCCAGCAGGACGTTCTTGTGTGCCTTGAAGACCTTGCCCTCCACAACCACACAGACGTCGCACAGGACACCGTGCTGCCTCTGCTCGTTGAGCTCCCGCAGCAGGTGCCGGTAGTGGGACGTGATTTCCATATCTTCCTTTCGGTTGTTCATTTGGAAGCCCTGGTGTCGCCTCTTTTACAGACTCTGTGGAGGTAAGAACAAGAGTTACCCAAGCTCAGCACAGGCAGAGGCCATGAGACGCAGCCCGGGAGACGCCGGGCGGGGGGCGGGAGGAGGGCCATGCGGCACAGAGCATGGCCAGTGGGAGAAGGACCCACCGGAGAGCCCACCCACAGGTGTGCAGCAGGGGGCCTGTGTCTCTGCCTGAAACAGGGCAGCAAACGCCGGAGGGCACCAGTGCGTCCAGGGTAGGACGTCTGCCATGCGTTTCCGTGCTGGAGGCTAATGGGATTCTGAACAGAATCCCACACACAGCAACTCACATATCCCAGAAATGATGACAACACCCAGCCATGGCTGAAGCAACTCTTACCCAAACTAAGAAGCTGGTTAAATGGCCCACACTGTGGCCATCCCTCACGCTTGAAGAAACATTCTTAAGAAAAAAGAATAAAACTTCCTACACAAAAACCCCACAGAATAAGGGTTTAAAGCATTCATAGCCTTAGTCCTGAAAGTTTCCAAAACTCTGAGCTCAAACCAGCTCACATATTCCGGAAGAGGGAGGCTTCCTGGCTTAGGGCTGGGTCGCTGCCCAGCACCGGGACAGGGCTAGAGGGAGCTCAGGCCTTGAGGATGCCAGCACCCCGGACGTCTGAGACATGACTACGGTCTCTGGGTACCCCTCATCAGAAGACAGCCCTGCCTCACAGAGTTACGGGAGACGCGGAATCGTTTCTGAATCGGGTGCACCCTGCCCCACAGTCTCTCCTGTCTCTCCTTAGACTCAGGGATGTGAGTCCTCAGCCTCTTCTCGTCTGCTGGGGCCACTCTAACAAGGGGCCCTTGCCTAGGAGGTTTAAACAACAGAAACTTATTCTCAGGTCCAGAATCAGGATGTCAGCCGAGCTGGGGGTGCCTGTTCCAGCCCCTCCCCGAGCCGGCATTCTGAGGACGCATCGCACAAGCTCTGCCTCCATCTCAACACGGCTTCTCCTGGGGTGCATGTCTGTGTCCAAATGTCGCCCTTTCACAAAGATGCTGCTTGTCCGGGAGTAGGGTCCAGCCCCATGGCCTCGTCTTAATTAATCACATCCACAGTGACCCTGTTTCCAATAAGGTCACATTATGAGGTCCTAGGGGGCTAGAACTTACAGACGAATCATAAGGAGACACGCTCACCCCACAGCCCTGCCTGGGAAGGAAACAGTGGTTGGGTCTCTCCTGTTACAAACTCCATTTTCCAGCTGCATGGGGGACCGGGCCGGAGCCGGAGGATCGGCAGTTTTGTATCACGCGCTCCTATGCTCCGACTTGTTACAACCTTCCCTTAGTCATGACAGAATCTTTTCATTTTCTTTTTTTTTTTTTTTTTTTTTTGAGACGGAGTCTCGCTCTGTAGCCCAGGCTGGAGTGCTGTGGCCGGATCTCAGCTCACTGCAAGCTCCGCCTCCCGGGTTCACGCCATTCTCCTGCCTCAGCCTCCCGAGTAGCTGGGACTACAGACGCCCGCCACCTCGCCCGGCTAGTTTTTTGTATTTTTTTTTTTAGTAGAGACGGGGTTTCACCGTGTTAGCCAGGATGGTCTTGATCTCCTGACCTTGTGATCCGCCCGTCTCGGCCTCCCAAAGTGCTGGGATTATAGGCTTGAGCCACCGCGCCCGGCCTCATTTTCTTTTTATTATTATTATTTATTTTGAGACGGAGTCTCACTCTGTTGCCCAGGCTGGAGTGCAGTGGCACGATCTTGGCTCACTGCAACCTCAGCCTCCCAGGTTCACGTGATTCTCCCACCTCAGTCTCCCAAGTAGCTGGGACTACAGGCGCCATCACCATGCCCGACTGATTTTTTGTATTTCTTAGTAGAGACGGGGTTTCACCCTGTTAGCCAGGATGGTCTCGATCTCCTGACCTCATATCCACCCACCTTGGCCCCCCAAAGTGCTGGGATTACAGGCTTGAGCCACTGCGCCTGGCCAACAGAGTATTTTCAAACATCATCAGAAATAATCCTTAAAATACCTTTTTTGTTTTGTTTTGAGACAGAGTCTCGCTCTGTCACCCAGGCTGGAGTACAGTGGTTTGATCTCGGCTCACAGCAACCTCTGCCTCCCGGACTCAAGCGGTTCTCCTCCCTCAGTCTCCCGAATAGCTGGGATTACAGGCACCTGCCACCACGCCTGGCTGATTTTTTTGTAATTTTAGGAGAGAGGGGGTTTCACCATTTTGGCCAGGCTGGTCTCAAACTCCTGACCTCAGATGATCCACCCGCCTCAGCCTCTCACAGTGCTGGGATTACAGGTGGGAGCCACTGTGCCCAGCCTAAAATGTCCTGAGGAAAGTAATTATTCTCCCATTTCACAGGCTGGGAAGATGAGGTAGAAAGCTCTGCCTTCAGGGTCCTGGGCCATCCCCTCCTTGGATGGTGCAGGGTCCCCAGGCCCCCACAGCCGGTGTTGCCTGCTGGGAGATGCGCTGCAGAAGACCAGGCCCAGCCTCCCCTTCGCTTCCTCCCCACTGGGCACGAGGGCTGTTACGGCAGTGACCGCTGACCATTACAGGCAGGGTCTCCAGCCCCTGTGACACCAAGACCAGGCCCCCGCCTGACTCCAGCTGCCTCAACGCCGGCAGAGAACAAAGGGCCCATCCTGCCCCACACTGGCCCCGGGCTTGAGGGCCGGAGGCAAACGCGTGTGGGTGCGAGCAGCAGAACAAGGGGCAGACAAAACGTTCGGAGAAGGCTGTGGGGAGGAGGTCATGTGCTGAGGCCGCCAGGTGGTTCTCGACCGGAGGGCATGTCGGAGCCCCAGGAGGGCGGGGCAGGCCCAGGGGTTTGGGGAGAGCAGGGCAGCAGGTGCCCCACCAGGCGCAGCTTCACCCGGATTAACTAGGCATCGGGCAAGTGACCAAAACACACTTCAAACCCAGGAAAACAACCATTCAGTCCCGAAGCTGGGGGGTCCACAAGTGACACCTGGCTCTGGGCCACGTGATGGGAACCATCAAAAGCTCCAGGCACCCTGTATTCAGGCTAGGAAGCTGAACGATCATATTTAATTTCCTACATAAATAAAATGTCTCTTCATTCATCAGGAAAACAGAGCCTGTAAGAATTAAGGAGAACAATGAAAAGAAAAAAAAATGCCAGAGATTTTATAGAAGCAGCGGCTGCTGCACAACGTTCACACTTCTACATAAGTTCAACTGAAATCAAAAGTTCTGAAATGCATTATTATTCAATCAGAGCAGCTTAAAATCAGTTATATACTCAGCGATTTTATAGTTAAAAAAACAATAAAATTTTCATTTGGGAAAAAAGTTATCTGTTCACTAAAAGGAAAAAAGTAACAATCTTTTGCAGTGGCACGATCTCGGCTCACGGCAGCCTCCAACTCCTGGGCTCCAGCAATCCTCTTGCTTCAGCCACCCGAGGAGCTGGGACCACAGGCACACACCCCGATGCCTGGCTAACTTTTTCATTTCTTTTTTTTTTTTTTTTTTTTGAGAGGGAGTCTCGCTCTGTCGCCCAGGCTCGAGTGCTGTGGCTGGATCTCAGCTCACTGCAAGCTCCGCCTCCCGGGTTTACGCCATTCTCCTGCCTCAGCCTCCCGAGTAGCTGGGACTACAGGCGCCACCTCGCCCGGCTAGTTTTTTGTATTTTTTTAGTAGAGATGGGGTTTCACCGTGTTAGCCAGGATGGTCTCGATCTCCTGACCTCGTGATCCACCCGTCTCGGCCTCCCAAAGTGCTGGGATTACAGGCTTGAGCCACCGCGCCCAGCCAACTTTTTCATTTCTTGTAGTGACAGGAGTCTTGCTGTGTTGCCCAGGCTGGTCTCAAACTCTTGGGCTCAAGCGATCTTCCCACCTCCGCTTCCCAAAGCACTGGAATTACAGGCGTGAACCACCACACCCTGACAAAATCGATCATCTTCAAAAGAGATGAGTCGGCTACGGAAGTATTAAGAATACACATAATCTCTCTAAGTCCAGAACAGGGAAGTTCTGGGAGAATACTTGAATTTACATTTCAAATTTGATAATCCCTCAGCATCAGAAATCTGCTCGTGGGGCCACGTCAACCCCACTGTAGTAGAAGAGCAGCTGCAAACCCCAAAACAGAAGCACCCGGGGCCACTCAGGGCCTCGAGCTCGCAACCTGTATTCTGTGTGGGACGCATCTGCCCCGGCCTGGAGGAGTCTACCATCTAATGGACACACCTGGCCACAAGACACACCCCTGTTCACAGGGCACAGCTGTGGGCAGACAGGTGCACTCACGGGACACACCCCTGTTCACAGGGCACAGCTGTGGGCAGACAGGTGCACTCACGGGACACACCCCTGTTCACAGGGCACAGCTGTGGGCAGACAGGCGCACTCACGGGACACACCCCTGTTCACAGGACACACCTGTAGGCAGACAGCTGCTTCCACAGAACACACACCTGTTTGCTGGGCACACCTGTGGCTGCTGCACAGGCTCACAGGCATTTGGTACATCTCAGGTCCCCGTGTGGCAACCCCCATGTGTGAGGTGCCCCTTCAGAGAGGAGCTCCCGATCCACACTGGGGCACAGGTGTCAAGTCTCCAAAGAGTGGGTGCTGTGGGCTGCAGGGTCCAAGGGGCGTCTGCAGCTGCACTGATGTCAGGCTGCCCAACAGCTACCCTAGACCCTCAGAGGGACGCCGCCTCTGCTGTCTCCTACAAAGGCCACCTCAGTTTTTTCTGAGGCTTGGTATTTGCTTTACTTATACGTCACAAATCTCAAGATCCTTCCCTTCAAAGAGAATCGCTTATGAAACGGGCATCAGTATAACCACTCTGGTGACCACAACAACCTGANGGGCATGGCTGGCAGTGAGCAGATCTCCTGTTGCAGTGACTCTGGCACAGCTGTCAGTGTGCCTGGCCACACTGTGCCACGTGTTTGCACGTGTGCCCTGGTATGTGGGGCCAGCTGGGTGAGCGGGGCCTCAGGCTGACCTGGGACGAGCCAGCTCGCTGCAGTTGGCCGGCCGTGTTCACGGTGCCCGTGGAGAGGCCCTGTTTGCTGGTGTGTCTTGCCCTGCTTGCTCCTCCATTTATGTTTGTAGTGGTGGTGTGACCTCTGACGTCTGGAGCCCCTGGTGTATCCCCATCATCTCCCCAGGCAGTCACAGGTGGTTTCTGAGGTCTGGGCCCATCCACCTCTTGACCTAGAGACCGAGGTTGGGAGCTCACTGCTTCCTGAAAGTGAAAATTGGGTTCCAGGAGGTTTATATCGAGTTTAGGGCCGATGAACCCCATGGACCCAGCTTACTCTTGCGTGGAAGCCCCTCGGGACAGCTGCCCAACACCCACGTCTATGATGGGCCCGTCTCAGGGCAGCCCCGGACTGTGAGGCCTTTGGTGTGCCCTGGGGCATAGGTGATGGGGATGGGGGAAAGGGAACTGGATTTAGGTCAGAGGGGGGCGTTTACACCAGGGTCAGGTCACCATCCGACTCCGTGGTCTCAGGACCGCGGGCGAGCTGAGCGTTTATCAGTTCTTCAGTGGCTGCCTCCGTGTCGGAGTGGGCCTGGCTGCAGTGAGTGGCGGCAGCTGCCCTTGGACACACAGGTTTCCAGGTTGGTGTCTGCGTGCATGGACAGAGCTCAGAGCAGAAGTGCTCGGCGCCAAGGGTGTCCCACATGCTCCCACAGTGTGTGTGCCTCCTCAGCTGACGCGCTTTGGGGAACAGGGGCCGCTCTCGTTCTGTGGAGCTGGGCAAACCCAGCTGTCACACTGTGGCACGTTTCATACCTTTGTGCTACTGGATGGGGCCAGTTGCGCTCCAGGTGCTGTGGCTTCTTCAAATAGGTGTGCCTTGGGGCATAAGGCGTGGACAGGGCTTGGACCCAGGGGCCTCCTGTGCACAGCCGTGAGCCTAAGCAGTTGCTAGTCATGAGCTTGCGAGAGCCTCCTGTTGAGTCAGGACTTGAGAAGACTGGAGACAGGGCTGCTCTTGCCGGTGGTATGCGGATGGAGGAGCTGTCCTGGAGGGTCTTCCCCTGCTGGGCCTGGCTGAGCATGAGCAGGGGGCCTGGGGCTCCCTGAGGAGGGCTGTGAGTGGGTGCTGGCCTGCCTTGCTTACACTTCGTTTCCTCTTCTCTCCTGCTGCCACCTTCCAGGGCTCATCCATTTTCACACTCCTTTAGGTAAGGCTGAGCCTGGACACACCTGTGGAAGACTGTTCTCTGAATTGGGGCAGGGTGGACTCTGGCAGGGCCTGTGGGCAGCTATGCTGGTAGAGGGCTGGTGAAAGGGGGATCACCCCTTCCAGGACAGCAGTCCCAGCCAGGCAGTTGCTGCATCTCGGGGAACAAAGCAGCAGCGTGGGATCGACGCAGAGGCCCCCCCGGAACCCCCCGGCCCTTCTGTGTCCCTCCTTGTGCTTCCCATTCCCACCCAGGCTCACGGGCTGCCTGCTCCCGGGTCAGTGAATAACTGGCCTGGCGTCCACGCCTGAGTTTACTTCTGAGAAGGAGCCTTTTCATGGGGGAGGGCTGTGCCGACTCTCACCACCTTCCTGTTCGACATCGGTCCTGTTTCCTTGTTTTCCTTCAGATGGAGTTTTGTCTTACTACCTGTGCCTCCCACAGGGCCCTCGTGTGGGCCAGAGCAGGCTCCTCTAGGCCAGCCCGGGGCGCCGCCCGCACCTGCACTTCTGGCTGGAACCGGGAGGTCTAGAGCCAGGCCCAGAGCAATCTGTAATTTCATGTGTTTTTACCTGACCTGGTTGTTTCTTTTTTGCCAAAAGGTCCTTAAACTTGCCGAAGTCAAGTAAGGACATCTGAAGGCTGCTGGTCCCAAATACTTTTCAAAAGCCCAGGCCTGGTCTCCTCACACTTCCTATGGCAGTGCCCTCCTCCCCCAGTGCTATGTGCTGGGCAACTTGGGGTGCCCCCCGTGAGGCCGAGGGCGGACCCTGGGTTGAGTTTCCTTCGGGGCGTGGTGTGGAGGGGCAGACTTGGGGCGCCCGCCGTGAGGCCGAGGGCGGACCCTGGGTTGAGTTTCCTTCGGGGCGTGGTGTGGAGGCAGCAGCTTGATCCGACTGCCGAGAGTGGGGCAATCCCAGCTCTGCCCATCCCCGCCCAGTTGGGGTTGTGTGTGGATCTCGGTGTTAACTCTTGCTTCCTTCTCTGCTTCTGCCATGCTTCCAAGCAGCAGCTACTCCATCCGCCACTCAATAAGTATGCCGGCCATGAGGTAACGTATGCTCGCTGCAGCTCCAGAGCCGGGTGTCTCTGGTGGGGGTTGGGGCGGCTCCCGCCGGTCACACCTTGCCCTTCCCATATCCCTGGATTAATTACGGACGCCATTCCCTTGGCAATCTCCTGATGGCTAAGGGCTGGTAAAGACCCCCTCTAGGCTGATGAGGAAGCTGGTAGGGGTCAGGCTCTCGACCTGCAGCCTCCAGAGGAGATCCTTGTGTCAAACTCGGCCGTGTCCTTTCCCAGTTGTCCCTGGCTGCCTGCAGCGTCAAGCTGGGGTGGGGTTGGAGAGGCTGGCACACAGATCCTGGCACTCGCCCTGGAGGGCTGTCAGTCAGGACACTTTATGGGTCTCAGCCTTCGTGGGAACACCCAGAGCTATGGTCCCTATTTCGTGCCTGTGCCTTCAGGCACTGCCCTGATTCTCAGGAGAGTCCTGTTCTCCTTGTGGGGACTCCGGCTGGGCGTCACAGACGTGCTGGTCTCTAGAGGCCCCGGGCCTGGGAGGGGTATCTGGTTCTGTGGGAGGGACTGAGTGGGATGGAGCTGGCCTGCTTTCTCCTCCTCTGTCTCCTTGTCACTCTGCTGTCCCAGAAGTGTCCTTGGTCTTCCCTTCGCTTCTCTGAGAGATGTGCGTGAACTCCAGACTTTTCATAACCTCAGTACAGGAGCCCAGGGTGTCCCCGTAGGGTACAGCAGAGGGGGGCCGACATCCCCCCGGCTGCACAGTCAGGGAGTTTCCAGTTGCCTTGTGTGATGTCTGGACCTGTCCCTGTGACTGTTGGGCATGACCGACCTCACTTCTGACCTGGGGGGTCTCTGGAATGACCTGGCTGTCTCACATTTTTGCCATGAGATCTTGGGATTTTGTTAGGGTCCTTTGGAGGCTGGCCCTCGCCCTGAGGCCCTTCTGAGTTAGAGGGCAGCACAACCCTTTTCTCTTGACACCAACACTCTTCCCTCTTTCTTGAAAGGAACTCTGCAACCTTCAAGTCATTTGAGGACCGAGTTGGGACCATAAAGGTAATTGTACCTGGACTGTTACTAGTCATCGTAGACTCACATGCCGTTGTAGAAAGTAATGCAGAGAGGTTCCTTGTGCCTTTTACACAGTTCTCTCCCGTGACAACATCTCGGAAAATCCTGTAGTGCAGCCTCCCCACCAGGACGTTGGCACTGACTCAGGACACAGAACGTCTCCACACTGCCCTTCCCGGTCCCCACTGCCCTTCCTGGTACCTTCTTGGCCGCGCCGACCTTCCTCCTGCCCTACCCCCGGCAACCCCTAGTCCACTCTCCCTTTGTATCGTTGTGTCATTTCAAGAATGTCACGTAAATGGAGCGATACAGTGTGCAGCTGTTTGGCATTCCCTGTCTTCATTTGGCATCATCCTCTGGAGACTGTCCAGCTGGTGCCCGTCTGTGATCTGCTCCCTGTTGCTGCTGAGCAGGGTTCATGTCACATAAGCTTTTGTAGAGCACTGAGCATGGGCCTGGGGTCTGCCTTGTGCTGTGTGCTCTGTCTCAGGTTTTTCTGTCATCTTTTCTCTCCCGTAGTCTAAGGTTGTGGGTGACCGAGAGAACGGCAGTGACAACCTCCCTTCCTCAGCGGGGAGTGGTGACAAGCCCCTGTCGGATCCCGCACCTTTCTAAGCCTGTGGTCGCTTCGCCCCGCTGCAGAGCACACGCAGCACGCCCTCAGCATCCCGCCGCAGCTCTGTTCAGCGGAGCAGCCAACCAGGCGGATGAGCAGAGCCGGCTTTGAGGACAGTCCTGCCCATCCACATGGAGATGTGGCTGCCGCGTTCGCATGAATTTAGAGAACACAGTCTTGTACACAGATGTTTTACACTCAAGTTTGTAGATGAAACAGATCACTGTGCTGTCCTTCCCAGGGGTGCAGGAAGTGGACAGGGTGGAGGATTTGAAAGAATATTGAGCCAAAGCCCAGGCTCCCTTTGGGAATCATGTTAGCCCATCAGAATGTTGAAGGATTGAAGAGTTCTAAGCATCAAATAAGTGGCATTTTCTGACTTCCTCCTCCCCCTTCCCTGACTCACAGAAGGAACACAATCACCCAGCAAGTCCTACCTGTTACACAATCTTTTATCTCAAAATGCCGAACAAGAAAACTCAGTTTTCTGAGACCCCCAGAAAGGAAACCGATCATCAGCAGCTGCCTAATTGTCACGCTAATCTAGCTTTAACGGAAGCAAATTCATTCTTTTTTAAATGCAGTGGACTTTTCAAAAAGTTTAAATTAGGCAAAGCAGCTTTAGCCTCATAGAGAATAGTATGTCTTTGGACTCAAGCTGAAATACAAGCCTTACATTGCCTTATGCTTTATTTCTTTATAATTTTTATGTGTATATAGATGAGAGTTCCTTAATGGTTGTGAGCACTGTGTGGAATTTTACACCTGGTCTGCGTGGCAGCCTGTTCCAGTTGGGGTGTTTGATTTCATGCACACTCCATCCCAGTGTACAAAACCTGCTTCTCTTCTCAACCGTGGCAGCTCCCACTGGCTCCCCTGCTCTGCCCCAAAGGGCTCTTGAGCCTCTGGGAATGGGGGAGCCAAGAGAAGGAAAAGCCTGTCTTTAGCACCCTTTAAAAGAGCTGTGCCCCCGTTCTCAGTGCTGCCTTTGCATGGGCCTGGCCCGGCTGGCACTCGTCAGTGACTCCAACCCGCCTGCTTGCTGCATTTGGGATGAAATGACCCCACAGGTCAGGTGGAGGGTGGGGCATGGGCATCGGCCAGGATTGCTGTTGCCTTTTTCTCAGGAGCTACAAAGATCTCTTCCTGTTACTAAGTGATCACACCCCAGCAGCTTCTCTCTCACACCAGGGCCCTGCATGTCAGATGGCATGGTCTGCAGGGGTAGCTCTGTGCCTTAGTGGCTCTTGGCAGGACACTGAGGGCCTGCCTGTGGTGTGCCTGGCTCTGCCACTCCCAGGAGGGGAAGGGCTGCTCAGCTCAAAGTGTCCTGTTCGGTAGAGCAAGTGTCCTCTGACAACTCTGTCCCCAGACAGTTCAGACACCCCTGGGGATGGCACTCCACACACGACAAAGATGCAGGGGCCAGGGAACCCCAGTGCTTGGTGCCCTTTGTCCAGGGTTAAAATTGGCCTGTGGGGTGTGGTGTGAAGGCAGGTTGCGCGGGTGTTAACTGATGTATCTTTTCCTTAAGGTTATTATAATAATGGGTAATTTGTCAATAAAGCATTCCTTTGGGGGAAAGTCTCCCGTGGCTTGTGTGATGTGTCGTTCAGGACAGGACCGTGATGAGTGGTAAATGAACCGACACGCGGCACCTGCCCTAATGAGTCCGCAGTTTTGGGAGAGGCAGGCAGGGGACAGTACCAAAGACGACGGGCAGGTCCTCAATGCTGGGACTACAAGCGGAGCCAGCTGTGAGGGGAGAATGGTATCTGGCCACCCTGTGAAGTCAGACCCAGAGTCTTGGGAAGAGGAAACAGCCCTGGGAGGGCGAGGAGGAGCTCACCAGGCTCCAGGTTGGGCCAGGAGCTCCAGAGGCTTCGCCAGCTGTCCCTGCAAGCACTGAGCTGCTGCTGGGCACACCTGTAGTCCCAGTCATTCTGGAGGGTGAGGCAGATCACCTGAGCCCAGGAGTTCAAGACCAGCCTGGGCAACATATTGGGATTCCAGCTCAACTAAGTAGGCCGGATGTGGTGGCTCATGTCTATAAGCTCAGGACTTTGGGAGGCCAAGATGGGAGGATCACTTGAGCCTGGGAGTTTGATACCAGCTTGAGCAATGTAGCCAGGCCCTGACTCTACAAAAAAGTGAAATAATTAGTCCCAGCTGCTCAGGAAGCTGACCCTTGAGTCCAGAAGGTTGAGATTGCAGTGAGCCATGATCACGCCACTACACTCCAGTCTGGGCGAGAGATTGAGACCCTGTCTCAAAAAAATAGTAATAGTTGTAGGCCACGTGCCGTGGCTCACGCCTGTAATCCCAGCACTTTGAGAGACTGAGGTGGATGGATCACAAGATCAGGAATTTGAGACCAGCCTGGCCAAGATGGTGAAACCCTGTCTCTACTAAAAATACAAAAATTAGCCAGCGGTGGTGGGCGCCTGTAATCCCAGCTACTCGGGAGGCTGAGGCAGGAGAAGCGCTTGAACCCAGGAGGCAGAGGTTGCAGCAAGCCGAGATCGAGCCATTGCACTCCAGCCTGGGTGACGAGAGTGAGACTCCGTCTCAAAAAAAAAAAAAAGTTGTAGTATAGAGTGCTGTGCATTCGAAAAGCCACGTGCTGGCCGTCTTGCCTCTGGTGAAGAGCTAGGCTGCATCAGACACAAGTGCCAGGAGCCCGCTGGGCGGAGGTGGGTGGAAGTGGGCAGGGCCCCACTACCTGGGCGAGCATGTGATGGCTGTCAGGGGTTCATGTTACTCCATGCTCAACGGCCTTCAAAGGCTTGACCTCGTTCTGGGGACGAGGGACCACTTGGAATAATAGTACCTGAAGCCTCTCACGTGCTGAATGAACAGGGCAAGTTTGGACTCTTTGGCTCAGGTCAGAAGACAGCCAAGACGGCACCGATGAAATGAAGCAGGGTCCTCCCTCCGGGCGGGCTCCCACAGCAGCTGCTGCGGGAAGGATCCACCTGCCGCTGCGCAGAACGTTTGCTTCTGCGGGTTAGACGAGTGCACCTGTGGCTCCGGGATGTCCCATGGTGGTGCAAGGGCTGCTTTGTTGTTAGGGGTTTTTTTATTTTATTTTTTTTATACGGAGTCTTGCTCTGTCACCCAGGCTGGAGTGCAGTGACGGATCTCAGCTCACTGCAAGCTCCGCCTCCCGGGTCCACGCCATTCTCCTGCCTCAGCCTCCCGAGTAGCTGAGACTACAGGTGCCCACCACTACACCCGGCTAATTTTTTGTATTTTTGGTAGAGATGGGGTTTCACCATGTTCGCCAGGATGGTCTCGATCTCCTGACCTCGTGATCCGCCCGCCTCGGCCTCCCAAAGTGCTGGGATTACGGGCGTGAGCCACTGCGCCTGGCCTTGTTAGGGGTTTTAACGTAATTTACAGGATTCTAAAGTCAAAACTGGATACAAAGCCATGCTCAGAAACAGGCTCTGCTCCCCACCCACCCTCTGTCATGACTTACTGCTCATCCTCCCAGTGTGTTTCACGCAAAAGTAAGCACCTATGAAGATGCTCTCATTCCCTTCCTTTCCTCGGTCAAACAATGGCATACACTGTTCTGCACTTTGCCCCTCCTTCCCACTGACACGCTCCAGAGTGCTCACTGCGTCATCTGTACAGACCCTGAGGGGCGGCCAGGCGCGGTGGCGCACGCCTGCAGTCCCAGCACTTTGAGAGGCCGAGGCAGGCGGATCACCTGAGGTCAGGAGTTTGAGACCAGCCTGGCCAACATGGTGAAAAAATACTAAAAATACAAAAATACAAAAATTAGCCAGGCGTGGTGGCACGTGCCTGTAATCCTAGCTGCTCAAGAGGCTGAGGCAGGAGAATCACTTGAACATGGGAGGCAGAGGTGGCAGTGAGCCGAGATCATGCCATTGCACTCCAGCCTGGGCGATAAAGCGAGACTCTGTCTTAAAAAAAGAAAACAAAACTTGAGGGGCACCTCCACTCTGCCCTGGTTTGGCACTTTGCATGTGTCCGTTCTTAGTCTTTGGCGTTCCTATTGGAAGACTCCTTTAGTGGGAGCACCAGACTTCGGAGGTCAGAGGCAGCCAGGCTGACCCCAGATGGAAGAGCAGGGAAAGTTAGGTGGCCTTGAATTGTATGGTACATAAGCCCCAGTACAGCAGGGAGCTGGCACCAATAAAGGGTGAAATGCGCTGTTGCCGCCTGCAGTCAGGATTTACCCTAATTTACGTGGTCTTCATTTATTGAACAGATACTGTAACTGCCCTGCGGGTAAGAGTCTGCTAGGTTTTGTGTGGTCCAAGGGTGAGTCCGACGTGGACCCAGTGCTCGAGGACTTTGCAAACCATCTGTCGGGGAAGACATATTCCCCTGTGTACCTGGCTCATGTTTGACGAGGTGAAATGCTTGGAGAGCTTCGAGGACGGAGCAAGTGGAGTAAGTGGACCTGAGGAGCGGGCAGCAATGCCTGAAGGCTCAGTCCCCTCTTCTCAGAGTGAGGATAATGGCATCTGCCTCATCATATTGAAGGGCTTAAGCTTATACAGCACTTAGCACAGGGCCTGATGTATCAGAGGTAAACATGACACTCTTCCCAACTGTAGCCACAATCAATCTTTTCTTTTCTTCTTTTTTTATTTTTTATTTCTTTTGAGACCTTCCTGTCGTCTTTTTTTATTTTTTATTTTTTTTGAGACAGGGTCTTGCTCTGTCGCCCAGGCTGGAGTGCAGTGGTGCAATCTTAGCTCACTGCAACCTCCACCTCCCGGGCGCAAGCAATTCTCCTGCCTCAGCCTCGTGAGCAGATGGGATTTACAGGGGCGTACACCACCACGCCCAGCTAATTTTTGTATTTTTAGTCGAGACAGGGTTTTGCCATGTTGGCCAGGCTGGTCTTGAACTCCTGACCTCAGGTGATCTGCCCACCTCGGCTTCCCAAAGTGCTGGGATTACAGGCATGAGCCAGTGTACCTGGCCATACCTTCCTGTCTTATTTTCTCCAAGCAGGCTGGCGTGTTCATGGATCGATATATGTGTGATACTTTTTATGTATCGTGCATCGTGCTCATTTTAGTTTCAGGAGTTCTTTGCTCCTGTGTAGCCTTTCTATACATTATCTTTCTTTTTTTTTCTTCTTTTTAAATAAGAGATGGGGTCTTGCTCTGTTACGCAGGCAGGAATGCAGGGACACAGTCATAGCTCACTGCAGCCTTGACCTCCCACCCGATCCAGCCTCCTGAGTAGCTGGGACTACAGGGGCATGCATGCCACTGTGGCCCGGCCAATTAAAAAAAAATTTTTTTTGGCCGGGCGCAGTGGCTCACGCCTGGAATCCCAGCACTTTGGGAGGCCGAAGCGGGTGGATCACGAGGTCAGGCGATTGAGACCATCCTGGCGAACATGGTGAAACCCCGTCTCTACTAAAAATACAAAAAAATTAGCCGGGCGTGGTGGCAGGCACCTGTAGTCCCAGCTACTTGGGAGGCTGAGGCAGGAGAATGGCGTGGACCTGGGAGGCGGAGCTTGCAGTGAGCGGAGATTGCGCCACTGCACTCCAGCCTGGGTGACAGAGCGAGACTGTCTCAAAAAAATTTTTTTTTTTTTTCTGTAGAGATGGGGGTCTCACTCTGTCGTCCAGGCAGGTCTCAAATTCCTGGGCTCCAGTGATCCTCCTGCCTTGGTCTACCAAAGTGCTGAGATTCCAGGCGTGAGCCATGGTGTCCCGTTGTATACGTTTCAGTAACTATAATATTCCATTTGAGTGCTCACTTGTGCAGTTGGGCAGGTTTCCATTCTATTAAAAATAGTGCCTTCATGGACATTTCAGTGCATATACCTTTTTCTGTATTTGTGAATATTTTCTTTGAAAGAATGTCCATAAAGTGTAACTACTAGGTCTCAGAGGGACTCACTTAAGGCCTGGTTCATTCATTCTTGCAGCTCCCAGCACAAGTGGAATACAGCTTCAACCTGAGATCGGTACCAGGCCCATTTCATTTTCTCATCCCTCCAATTCTGGCCTGAAATCATTCATTCTCTTGAATCTATAGTTGTAGATATGAACCTGGCCTTTCTGCTTCTTGGGTTCCATAAGCCTTGTCTTCCTGCTTGCTTGATGTTGCACAGTTTAATGACTGCTAGGAGGCTTCCCAAGCTCTCTGACACTTCCAGGCTCCGAGACTGCAACAAGCTTGGCAATTCAAGACCGGCATTATGGCAGTGAGTTATGAGGGCAGAGGAAGGAGGAGGCCAGAACGTATTGAGAGAGAATTTGGGTTTCACGCAGTATGTCACTGGAAGCCTTGGATGCCACTGGATTTGTTTTAAAAAGATGACCTCACTGAACTCAGGTAAACGGGCAAGGGTGGAAGCGAGGAGGCAGGAGCACCGGCCGCAGAGGTCTGGGAGCTTCTAGGATGGGAAGTGGCACAGGCCGCCTATGCAGGGCAGGCCGTCAGTGAGTGGCGGAGCGCCTGCAGTCACAGGGACAGGGAAGGGTGGCCGGCGGGTCTCCACGCCCTCAGCGGGCCGACGGGACGGACAAAGGCAGAGGGAAGTGGAGTGGACGTTCGTCGTCCTGCCCCTCCACGCCGTTGTTTGGAGATGATTCCGGGAGGGTGGGAGGGTGCTGGCCTCAGCATTTCAGTGGTTGGACAGGAAGGAAGGAAGTCCCATCTCGGCGCTCCAGGGATGCGCAAATGTCAGTCCCAGGACAGTGGCTCGGGAGGGGGGCGGGGGCGACGGTCCGCAGCCATCTCCCACCAGCTCCCTGTTCAGTTCTTTGATGAGAACGATTACGTTTTCTCAATCTTACCTAAAGTGCTGAGTAAACTTACCTGCAAGACCAGCAAGCCCTGCGCCTCGCTTTCTGCGCGGTTCCCCGCAGCACATGCCGGCCCACTCGGGACTCGGGATCCACCTGCGGCCACCTGAAGACTGGGAGGGCTGGCTCCGCCCCCGCCCCAACCGGCACGACGGGCCCCGCCCACTCATGGGCGGAGCCTCCGCCGGGCGCCTCTGCCCCGGGCTGTCACTCGGGACTCCGCCCCCGGTGGGCGGAGCCTCTGCTCGGCGCTCAGAGCGCATGCGCAGCCAGTCCCGCCCGCGGCTCCGACCCGCCGGAGCCCACGTCCTTCCGGGAGCGCGCGCGCCGGTGCGGGTGCGTGCGTGAGCGTGCGCGTCTCCGCTGCCGCTGCCGCTGCCGCTGCCGGTGCTGCACCCGCGCCCTCTGCCGCCGCCGCCGCCGCCCGGGGTCTCCAGGCTGAGGAGTGCGTCGGCCACTGCCCAGCAGCGCCGCGGAGCGGGGAGCGGAGCCGCGGAGCCGGCGGGAGGGCGGGCGGGCGGGCGGACGGGCAGGTGAGCTCGCTGCGGGCCGGGCGGGCGGGTCGGCCCACGTCAGGCCGGGGCGGTCGGGCGGGCGGGGGCGGGGGCGCGGGTGGGGGCGGGGGCGGTGCGCCAAAGCCGGAAATGGCGGCGACCCCCGGGCCGGGGCCGCGCGGGCGCTCGGGGCCGGAGCTGCTGCGACGCCGCGGCCTGGGCCGGGCCGGGCCGGGGCGGGGGCGCGGGAAGGTCGGTGCCGGGGCCTGCGGGAGTCGGGCCGGGCCGGGGGTCTGAGTGCCGCGTCCCGCGGTGGGAACTGGGGCCGCGCTCTCCGCGGGTCTCTCCGGGCCCGGGACGCCGCCTCCGCTTCCCCAGGTCCCCGCGGCCGCCCCCGACCCCCCGGGGTCCTCCCCCTTCTGCGGGAGGACCGGAGAAGCTGGAGCATCGCTGGTTTTAGGGTGGCAGATAATTTAGTCCCTGGGTCGTTGTGTTTATAGCTCGGGGAATTGAAAATTGTTCTTTAGCGCACCTTAAATTAATCTTTCAGACGTTTTAAATTCCAAAAAGCATTTGGTTTGTAAGAAAAAACCTGCCTTAGCCGCCTTATAAAAAGATTTGAAGCCATGCTTTATATTGAACTCTTAAGGAGAGAGTATTAGGAACTCATCCGTTCAGGTTCTAACTTGTTGGTTTTAAGTGTCTGGATTAAAGACTCTCTTTTTCGTGTGCCGAAGCCATGATTTCTCAAATTCATTCAGTTGTGTCATACAGGAAAAGGAAGCAAAAATTTCAGCTTCATTTTTGTTTTCCGGCTTAGGCTTGGTTGGGAAAATTTGGTGGTGGTTAGACACTTCTGCTCTTATTTATCTGTTTAGAAAAACCTAATGGCAAAAACAGTTATATTGCTCCATCTATTGTCATGGTTACTTGAAGGCAAAACTTTACCCAAAGCTTCTGAGATTTTATGTTCGTTTATTTGCTTCTCTTTTTAAAAAATGTCAGCTGAGTTTCAGGAATGAGTGATCTGTCAAACAGGAGATGAAATTAGAAGCCTGGATCTAAGGGCTGTGGGGAAGTTTCGGTTGAGTTCATGGTTCCCCTTTCACTTGTGTCGGTGCTGTAGGACTCGGGCTGGCTCCAGCTGGCGTCTGGCCCAGCAGAGAGCTGTAGGGGCCCGCTCTGGTTGCTGGCTGTGTGGCCTCTGATGGACGCCCCTGGCGAGGGTGTTAATGAGCCTGCATCGTCTGAGTCCACCCACCCTCTGACTGGCCCCTGACTCACTCTGCACCTGCCGTATCAGCCTCCTTGCTGGTTCTGAACAGACCCACATGCTCTGTCCTTGGATCTTCCTGGAATGCCTGGTGCCTTAACCTCCTGGCCTGGCGACTGCCTGCCTACCGTGCCACCCAATTCCCTGTCTCCCTTCCTCACTTCATTTTCCCACAGTGCTGAATCCTCCTAGTGTCCTGCTTAATGCATTTATCGTACTTAATATTTTACTGTGAGTTAGTAAGGTTCTGGAGAGACTTTTGTGAAAAGACCAGTTGCTGGCACGTGATCTGGGCCCAGTAAATATTTGTTCAGTGAATGAACGTGAGGAGGTTAGCAGCAGCTGTGCCTGGGGCTGGCCTTGTCACCCGGAAGTCCTTGTGGGTGAGGTCTAAGCACGTAGAGGTAAGGGTTCCTGGAACGTTGGCCCTCAGGACAGAGAGCCACCAGCTGTCACCTGCCCACTGGGGAAAGAGCCAGGTAGGGGGTGGCTCGGAAGGGTGCATGGGACCCTTGTAAATCTTTTTGCAACTTTGAATCTATAATTATTTCAAAGTTAAAACGTTTCTAAAAAGTCAGATCTGTTTGGGCGCGGTGGCTCACACCCATAATCTCAGCATTTTGGGAGGCCGAGGTGGGCTGATCACTTGAAGTCAGGAGTTCCAGACTAGCCTGGCCAACATGGTGGAACCCCGTCACTACTAAAAATACAAAATTAGCTGGGTGTGGTGGCATGTGCCTGTAATCCCAGCTACTTGGGAGGCTGAGGCAGGAGAATCACTTGAACCCAGGAGGCAGAGGTTGCAGTGAGCCAAGATCACGCCTCTGCACTCCAGCCTGGGCAAAAAGAGCGAAATTCCGTCTCAACAACAACAACAATAACAACAACAACAAAAATTAGCCGGTCATGGTTGTGGGCATACATAATCCCAGCTACTCAGGAGGCTGAGGCAGGAGAATCCCTTGAACCTGGGAGGTGGAGGTTGCAGTGAGCCAAGGTCACACCCCTGCACTCCAGCCTGGCCGATAGAGCAAGACTCAGTCTCAAATAAATAAAAATAAAAAAATAAAAAGTCAGATCTGCCACTGGTAATAATGCTTTTAGAAATTTTGTCTTTGATTACCAGGAAAAACCCTACGTGCTAGTTCTTTTTTTTTTTTTTTTTTTTTTTTTTTTTTTTTTTTTTTTTTTTTTGAGACGGAGTCTCGCTCTGTCGCCCAGGCTGGAGTGCAGTGGCGCGATCTCGGCTCACTGCAAGCTCCGCCTCCCGGGTTCAGGCCATTCTCCCGCCTCAGCCTCCGAGTAGCTGGGACTACAGGCGCCCGCTACCGCGCCCGGCTAGTTTTTTTTTTGTATTTTTAGTAGAGACGGGGTTTCACCATGTTAGCCAGGATGGTCTCGATCTCCTGACCTCGTGATCCACCCGCCTCGGCCTCCCAAAGTGCTGGGATTACAGGCTTGAGCCACCGCGCCCGGCCACGTGCTAGTTCTTATACTCTGTCGTGACATTTGGTCATCAAGTAGAGTGAGGTGGAATTTAATTCAGGAGAGTGACTGTGGTTGATCTCCTTAGCACGAGGCCCTTCAGCTGTGGTGCTGTGACAGCAACAGAGGCTGCTTGGTGACTTGAGGATTTTGGCGTCCTTTCCACAACCTCCACCTCATGCCCACATTAACTCAGAGCGAGTGGGCTTCAGGGCTTTCCTGCATCCCCAAAGATGGTGGTATTAACATGGTTCAGAGATTGAACAGACGCTGCACGTTTCTCAGTCATTTTTGTTCCTCAGTTCCCCTCGCCTGGAGGGTGGATGCTGCTGAGCCCGGTTGTACAGCTGCCCCTGTGACCAGCAGCTTTGCCCAGGGTCTCCCTGTTAATCATCGTCAGAACCGGAACTTGAACTCAAGGCTTCGCTAGACCAGGTTTCTTCTAAGTATCTGGCATCACCAGGAAGAGCCCCGTACAAGGTGCTGGTTTTGTTATCCTTAGAGCCCAGATGCGAGGTGCTCACGTGTATGCTTGGGGTTAGCAGTTCCGTAGGTGTTTGTTGAATGAATCACTAAAATGCAGTGGGGCGAGGAGTCATGATAAGGTGGAATTTTATCTAAGGTGGAGTTTGCTTCTGCAATCAGGCAGGAAGGTGAATGTTATACCCAGTTAGGAGCACGTAATGTCGCAGGTAAACTGTATCAGCAAACGAAAGCAGTTTTTCTCCAGCGCGGAGACAGCCCCTGGGTCACTGGGCTGGGTGAGAAGAAGCCATTTGTAGAGAAATGAAACTTGATGACTAGTCCTGCACGAGAGATGGAGAAGAGACCCCTAACTTTCCGATTATTTCCAAGCGGCCGTTAAAATGAGTGCTGCCAGGCCGGCCTGGCGGCTCATGCCTGTAATCCCAGCACTCTGGGAGGCCGAGGCGGGTGGATCTCGAGGTCAAGATATTGAGACCATCCTGGTCAACATGGTGAAACCCTGTCTCTAGTAAAAATACAAAAATTAGCTGGGCATGGTGGCACATGCGTGTAGTCCCAGCTACTCGGGAGGCTGAGGCAGGAGAATTGCTTGAACCTGGAAGGCAGAGGCTGCAGTGAGCCAAGATCGTGCCACTGCACTCCAGCCTGGCAACAGAGCGAGGCTCCGTCTCAAAACCCACAAAGTAGGGCTTCTAAAATGAGACTCATTGTGATGTTCTGATTAGAACATTCTCATGCCACAAAGTCCTGAGATGGATCCAGGGAGCACAGTCTTCTGTCAGACGCGCCTCCTGCCCGCCGTAGGCTTTCCCACTGTGGCAGCAGAATCTGTTCTAGACCTTCATGAAAGAGGACAAGATCAAGGCTCACGTGACTGGGGCTGGATTGGAGCTGCTCTGTCTCTGAGCCTCTGCATTCTGTAAAATGAGGGTAGTGGTGCCTCCCCTGCGTGCCTGCTGGGAGAGAAAAGGAGGCAATAAATGAAAGGTGTCTTATCACCTCGTTCCTGAATAGAAGTGACAGAGATGCTGAAAAACAGTAATAGTCTTGTTTTATGAAAGTGCTACCCCTAATCTAGGAACTGGGACTGCCATGCCAGGAGCCCTCAGATAATGACATCCCTGAAGAGGATTAGCAGCTAGTCTGTTATCAGTCACAAGCAGTTCAACCCAGAAGATTTAAGGATTAGATTACCCAACAACCTTGAGTGTAGATTTTGTCTCTCATCACCCTTTGCGTTAATTTTGGGTGCATTGTGTATTAATGAGGAAGTTTGTTCTGCTTTATTCTTGGTACGTGACAGACAATAGATATAGGTCATTAGAAATAAAAATTGTTGGCTGGGCGCGGTGGCTCATGCCTGTAATCCCAGCACTTTGGGAGGCTGAGACGGGCAGATCACGAGGTCAGGAGATCGAGACCATCCTGGCTACCACGGTGAAAGCCCGTCTCTACTAAAAAATACAAAAAACTAGCCGGGCGAGGTGGCGGGCACCTGTAGTCCCAGCTACTCGGGAGGCTGAGCCAGGAGAATGGCGTAAACCCGGGAGGCGGAGCTTGCAGTGAGCTGAGATCCGGTCACTGCACTCCAGCCTGGGTGACAGAGCGAGACTCCGTCTCAACAACAACAAAAAAAAGAAATAAAAATTGTTTTAACTTTTATGAGTTTTGCAGACATTGATATTTCACATTGAAATTGCAGAAATTAGGACAGCATCTCATTTTCTTTGTTTTGGGATGAAGTCTCGCTCTGTCACCCAGGCTGGAGTCCTGTGGCGTGACCTCAGCTCACTGCAATCTCTGCCTCGCGGGTTCAAGTGATTCTTATGCCTCAGCCTCCCAAGTAGCTGGGATTACAGGCACCTGCCATGACGCCTGGCTAATTTTTGTATTTTTAGTAGAGATGGGGTTTTGCCATGTTGGCCAGGCTGGTCTTGAACTCCTGACCTCAGGTGATCCACCCACTTTGGCCCCCAAGGTGTGGGATTACAGGCGTGAGCCACCCCACCCAGCCCCAGGTTGGTCTTGAGCTCCTGGACTCAAGTGATTGTCCAATTTCTCATTTTCTTTTTTTTTTTTTTTTTTTGAGACGGAGTCTCACTCTGTCGCCCAGGCTGGAGTGCTGTGGCCGGATCTCAGCTCACTGCAAGCTCCGCCTCCCGGGTTCCCGCCATTCTCCTGCCTCAGGCTCCCGAGTAGCTGGGACCACAGGCGCCCGCCACCTCGCCCGGCTAGTTTTTTGTATTTTTTAGTAGAGACGGGGTTTCACCGTGTTAACCAGGATGGTCTCGATCTCCTGACCTCGTGATCCGCCCGTCTCGGCCTCCCAAAGTGCTGGGATTACAGGCTTGAGCCACCGCGCCCGGCCCCAATTTCTCATTTTCTAAGGAAACAAGTGCTTAGACCAGGTTTGGGACATGTCTCTGAAAATTCTGGGCTGGTGCAGTTGCTCGTGCCTGTAATCCCAGCACTTTGAGAAGCAAGGCAGGCGGATTGCCAGAGTCCGGGAGTGAAGACCAGCCTGGGCAACACTGCACAACCCCATCTGTACGAAAAATAGAAACAATTAGCCGGACGCGGTGACGTGCGGCTGTAGTCCCCGCTACTCGGAGGCTGAGGTGGGATCACCTGAGCCTGGGAGGTTGAGGCTGCAGCAAACCAGGACTGCGCCACTGCACTCCAGCCTGGGTGGCAGAGAAATACGCTGTCTCAAAAACAACAACGAAAAAGGGAAGTTCTGTCTTGATCAGTAATTTCCTCTTCAGGACAGACCTGCATATGCCAGAATTTAACTTTGTTCCAACATCATTCTACATTTTACATGAATGGTTTCAAAAAACTTATTTCTGTGGCAGAGCACGTTGTCATTTATTCTTGACATATTAAACCTGAGTGATATTTTTAAATTTTTGTGATGTGTTGTGAGTGCTTAGTGAATATTCCTTGAATATGGATATGAATGAACCTTATTTTTCTTGGATTTATAATTTTATTGTCCCTTTAAGTATTCTGCATTGAACATGTGTCACCAGCAGGAACGATCAATACGAGATGGTATCCGGAACCATGTAGTGTCTGCATTGCTGTGTCCCAGGCATTCTTTGTTTGAGATGGAGTCTCGCCCTGTCATCCAGGCTGGAGTGCAGTGGCGTGATCGTGGCTCATTGCAGCCTCCACCTCCTGGGTTCAAGTGATTCTTCTGCCTCAGCCTCCTGAATAACTGGAATTACAGGCACGTGCCACCACTCCCAGCTAATTTTTGTATTTTCAGAAGAGATGGGGTTTCACTATGTTGCCCGGGCTGGTCTCGAACTCCTGACCTCAAGTGATCAGCCCACCTTGACCTCCCAAGGTGCTGGGATTATAGATGTGAGCCACTGTGCTCAGCCTGTGTTCGGAGGAGTTCTGTGCCTGTTATGAAATCATGATGCTGGCAGGTCGGAAGATGGGATGGACTTGCCAGCCCCGTCGGCTGTGCCCTGCCCTCCTTGCTGTCTCTAGAGCGTGGCTGACTTCTGGGAGAGCTCTCCCTGCCCTGTGCCGCCTCTTTTTCACCAGGTAGAGTGGAAATGTGTTCTAGTGAAACTGCAGAACCAAAATATCCCGTCTTATTCTAACTCTTGAAGAAGCAGGAGCTGAATTCAGGTGCTTGAGGCCCAGTCCACGTGCTCCACATCAGTCTCGGGGTGGAGGCGAGCGCAGGTCAGAGGCCTCTACCTCTGACTAGGCTGCAGGTACCTGGCGGGAAGAGTGACTGCAGCTCAACAGAGGGAGTGTGCACCCTGCCTGGCTTTCATTTTCCTCCTCCTGTTATCGGGAGGATTAGCAGCAGAGCAAATGTTTGGGTTTTTGCTGTGCAGTTCCATTGGATGTTTCTTTGTTAAACAGGATTGTGTTTTATTGTAAGAGGGTTTCCCTAAGACAAATAATGAAGGAAATTCTGGGTCCAAGAGTACAGACTGTAATTTCTGTCGTCTGTTGCCAAGTTTGTAGCCCTCACGCAGTGCCTGTCTTTCCCCTTTGCTTTCAGGGCATTTTAACACAGTATTTTGGTGTTCTTTTAGCTACTGCAATAGGGCTTGCTATTAAAATCTGAGATTTTAAATTTTTGCAAATTGCAATAAATTTCGTTAGTTCTCTCTTGATCTTTAAATAAGAGATTTCTTATGAGCCCAGTGTGGTGGCATGCATCAGTAGTCTCAGCTGCTTGGGAGGCAAAGGCTGGAGGATTGTTTGAGTCCATGCTGGGCAATATAGCAAGGCCTTCTCTCTTAAAAAATAATAAATGTCTTATTATAAATGGACTTTTAAAAATGCACAAAACCAGTCAACATATGTTTTTTAAATTAACTGAGAAGGAAGCTATATTCCTGTAAAGCCTTTACCTGGGCTGTATTCATCTTTTTTTTTTCTTTTTTTTTTTTGAGATGGAGTCTCGCTCTATTGCCCAGGCTGGAGTACAGTGGCGCGATCTTGGCTCACTGCAATCTCCGCCTCCCAGGTTCTCTGCCTCCCGGGTTCAAGCGATTCTCCTGCCTCAGCCTCCCTAGTAGCTGGGACTACAGGCATGCGCCATCACGCCCAGCTAATTTTTGTATTTTTGGTAGAGATGGGGCTTCCCCATGTTGGCCAGGATGGTCTCGATCTCTCGACCTCGTGGTCTACCCACCTTGGCCTCCCAAAGTGCTGGGATTACAGGTGTGAGCCACCGTGCTTGGCCCATCTCAAACTTTTTTTGTGTGTGTTTTTTTGTTTGAGACGGAGTCTCGCTCTGTCGCCCATGTTGGAGTGCCGTGGCTCGATCTCGGCTCACTACAAGCTCTACCTTCTGGGTTTACGCCATTCTCCTGCCTCAGCCTCCCGAGCAGCTGGGACTATAGGCACCCGCCACCACGCCCGGCTAATTTTTTTTGTAGTTTTAGTAGAGACGGGGTTTCACAGTGTTAGCCAGGATGGTCTTGATCTCCTGACCTTGTGATCCGCCCGCCTCGGCCTCCCACAGTGCTGGGATTACAGGGCGTGAGCCACTGCACCCGGCCCATTGCAAGACTTTTAATAAAGCTCTTTGCATAGAAATATTTAAAAAATTAAAAAATTTTTGGCCAGGCTTAGTGGCTTAAGCCTGTAATCCCAGCCCTTTGGGAGGCCAAGGCAAGCAGATTACATGAGGCCAGGAGTTCGAGACTAGCCTGGCCAACATGGTGAAACCCTGTCTCTACTAAAAATACAAAAATTTGGGCAGGTGCGGTGGCTGATGCCTGTAATCCCAACACTTTGGGAGGCTGAGGTGGATGGATCTCTTGAGTTCAGGAATTTGAGACCAGCCTGGGTAACATGAGGAAAACCTATCTCTGCAGAAAATACAAAAGTTAGCTGGGCATGGTGTTACATGCCCGTAGTCCCAGCTACTCGAGAGGCTGAGGGGCTGAGGTGGGAGGATCCCTTGTGCCTGGGAAGTGGAGCTTGCAGTGGGGGATGAAAAAGAATACCCCATGTCCAAATAGCAAAACACTCTGAAATGAGACAAACTGGTTTGTTGAACAGGCATTCTGGGACAAGGTTACCCAATATGCATTAGCCATAATCCCCAGGACAGCCATGCAGGAGGGTCTTAAACAGTTTTTTAGATTCTTGAGTATAAAGGTATAATATTGAAGAATAAGCACAAATAATGCTGTTGTACATGTTAAAATGACAATACAGAATTTACAAAATTGCCTTTTCCCCCCAAAATTACCTCTTACGATGCGATTTCTGTTGGTACTGTTTTCTCTTGCATCATCCTGCCGGGTTGAGTAACCCTAACTGATTGTCACCAACAGACGGTCTCACAGCATCCTTCTCCCTGGTGTGAGCACTGCTTAATTCAACGTGTGTGAAAATACTGTAAGACAAGGGCCCTGTAACTTGTACAGAATCTGAAGTGGCTTTGAATAGGCAACGGGTCCAGCTGCCTCTTAGTGTGTCTGGCCTCCAGGTGGGCGGATGGAGATGCACACAGGTGTTCACGGTCTAGACATCCTTGGAAACCTGCTCTGGTTTAGGATAAATAGGCAAAATTTTACTAATGCTGTTCCTCGCATGGGCTGGTGGCCTTTGCCCTGGACTCACTCCAGAACAGCTAGGTGTCCAGCTGACTGACAGCTACCTCCCCCTAAAGCCTCAGACAGACTTCTCTTACATTTTTAAAAGGCAGAGGACAATAAGGCAGATTAATAAACTGTGGGTTTTTTTTTTTTTTCTTGAGACAAAGTCTTGCTCTTGTCCCCCAGGCTGGAGTGCCATGGCACGATCTCGACTCTCTGCAGCCTCTGCTTCCCGGGTTCAGGCGATTCTCCTGCCTCAGCCTCCGGACTAGCTGGAAAAAACTACAGGTGCGCACCACCACTCCCGGCTAGTTTTTGTAGTTTTGATAAAGATGGGGTTTCACCGTGTTTTCTTGGCCAAGCTGATCTTAATCTCCTGACCTCAAGTGATCCGCCCGGCTTGGCCTCCCAAAGTGCTGGGATTACAGGCATGAGCCACTGTGCCCGGCCCAGGATATTTTTTTAGTTAAGGAAACTACTTTTTACATCTAAAATTCTATGCAACGATAATTAGTATGTCTTCTAGCTGAGAAAATAATTAATGTGTCTTCAAGCTGAGAAAGACTAAAAATACAAAAAAATTAGCCAGGCGTAGTGGTGGGCGCCTGTAGTCCCAGCTACTCAGGAGGCTGAGGCAGGAGAATGGTGTGAACCCGGGAGGCGGAGCTTGCAGTGAGCTGAGATTACTCCACTACACTCCAGCCTGGGTGACTGAGCAAGACTCCATCTCAAAAAATAATTAATTAATCAATAAAAATATGACGGTGGCCTGGGTGCCGTCGCTCACACCTGTAATCCCAGCACATTGGGAGACTAAGGTTGGAGGGTCACTTGAGCCCAGGAGTTTGCCTAGCCTGGGAACCTTAGGGAGAGCCTGCCTCTCCAAAAAGTAAACAATTATCCAGGTGGGGTGGTTGCACACCTGTAGCCCCAACTACTTTGGTGGCTGATGGGAGGATCGCAGGAGTCCAGGAGGTCACGGCTGCAGTGAGTTGTGATTGAGCCTCTGCACTCCTGCCTGGATGATCCCGGGAGACTCTGTCTCTAAAATAAAATAAATGACAGTGGTCCATACAGTACCTTATTCAGAAAAGGCTTGATGTACAAGAAAATAAGTTACTTGTGATCAGGACAGAGAAGAATTACTGTCTTCTGTGAAATGGATGCTGGGAATCAGTCACGACGTACAGTGCTGGTGAGGCTGACGTGCGTTCGAATTACAGCCCTGCTGATCCTTAGCAGGTGACTGAAAATAGGCGACTCCACCCTCCTGAGTCTCAGTCTTAGCCGAAAAGCACAGGTCATCATCGCAGTAGCTAACATTAACTGTGTGCGTGGCGCAGGATCCGACCGCTTCATTCAAGCCAGCTCCCCAACATACCTTGCTGGACTGTTTAATCCCCATTTGACAAAGAGGAGATTGAGATGGGGAGGTGCTGAGTAACTTGCCTGGTCACTGAGTGCCTCTAAATGGCAGCCCAGACAGGTGGCCCCAGAGCTGCCCTCCCACTCCCTGACAGGCCTGTCTCATAGGCCTCTTAGGAAGGACTCTTTTCGCAGACGGCAGGCTCGGGCTGAGTGTTTCCTAAGCTGCAGCTGCCGTGTAGATAAAACTCACAGCAGATATCACAGGTTCTGTCAGATCATACTGTCTCAATCATACTACTGTCTCAGTTTTTTTTTTTTCTTTTTTTGAGACGGAGTCTTGCTCTGTCGCCCAGGCTGTCGTGCAGTGGCCGGATCTCAGCTCACTGCAAGCTCCGCCTCCTGGGTTCACGCCATTCTCCTGCCTCAGCCTCCCGAGTAGCTGGGACTACAGGCGCCTGCCACCTCGCCCGGCTAGTTTTTTGTATTTTTTAGTAGAGACGGGGTTTCACGGTGTTAGCCAGGATGGTCTCGATCTCCTGACCTCGTGATCCGCCCGTCTTGGCCTCCTGAAGTGCTGGGATTACAGGCTTGAGCCACCGCGCCCGGCCACTGTCTCAATTTTGAGGTGCATGCATGTGTTTTACCACTTAACTACCTCTGAAATTTAGTTTTTTGTTGTTTGTTGTTGTTTTGAGACAGAGTCTTGCTCTGTCGACAGGCTGGAGTGCAGTGGCGCGATCTCAGCTCACTGCAACCTCCGTCTCCCGGCTTCAAGTGATTCTCCTGCCTCAGCGTCCCCAGTAGCTGGGACTACAGGCACGTGTACCATCACGCCTGGCTAATTTTTGTATTTTTAGTGGAGATGGGGTTTCACCATGTTGGCAAGGCTGGTCTCAAACTCCTGACCTCGTGATATCAGCCCCCACCCCACCTCGGCCTCCCAAAGTGCTGTGATTACAGGCGTGAGCCACCGCACTCAGCTCTGAAATTTAGCATGTTTTATGGTTGGCTCGTCAGGGTTGAAGGTGCACCTGATACTTGGTTGCATAGTAGACTCACTGGAATCATTTCGCTTTCGTCACAGTTGCCGAGGCATTCTGAAGCTGTGTGTGTGTGCTCCACCAGGGACAGCCCCACGCGTGGGAGGTGGTGGCCCGCCATCTCTCCTGGGTGAATTTCTCTAAGAGCAGCCCTAGGCCAGGGGTCGAGTGCAGGAAAGTCAGGACCATTTCCATCAGTTCCGTTTCAAAGCGGGTTCTCCCTGGAAGTGCTGGCCATACCTGGATGCCGTCTGTAGCGTTTTATGAACTGTGGCGGATCCGCTGTCTGTGTCTTGAGCTTCTGCTCTGCAGTCTGCTGAGTGGAAGCACCTGTCAGTCCACTGTACGGTGGGTGGAGCCGCCGCCGGGGTGGGTGTGCAGGTGATCGGTCACAGAATGAACAGGGCAGAGGTCCCTGAGTCAATGTGATACTGCAGGTGGGATTGTGGGTATAGGTGTTTTTGTGAATGCACATGTTATGTGAAGTTGAGGATTTGAATGTTGCGATTATTATGTCCAGATACAGTTTGAGCCTGGCGCGGTGCAGGCTTGTGGTCCCAGCCACTTGAAGTGGGAGGAGAGCTTGAGCTCAGGATTTCCAGGCTATAGGGAGCCGTGATCCCACCACTGCACCGCAGCCTGGGCGACAGAGTGGGACCCCATCTCAAAAAGAAAAGAGAAGAGGCTGGGAGCTGTGGCTCACGCCTGTAATCCAAACACTTTGGGAGGCTGAGGCAGGCGGATCACTTGAAGTCAGAAGTCCAAGACCAGCCTGGCCAACATGGTGAAACCCCATCTCTATTAAAAATACAAAAATCATACTTACGTGGCAGGGGAGACACCATGATCACAAAGGTGGTTTTCCCAGGGCGAGGCTTAGCCATCGCACTCCGGGTGTGCTGACCCCTGCGATTTCCCCAAATGTGGGAAACTCGACTGCATAATTTGTGGTAGTGAGGGGACTGTGTTCGCACTGTCCCCCAAAATAAATAAATAAATAAATAAATAAATAAAAATACAAAAATCATTCGGGTGCAGTGGCTCTCGCCTGTCATTCCAGCACTTTGGGAAGCCGAGGTGGGTGGATCACCTGAGGTCAGGAGTTTGAGACCAGCCTGGCCAACATGGTGAAGCCCCATCTTTACTAAAAATACAAAAATTAGTCGGGAGCGGTGACGTGTGCCTGTAGTCCCAACTACTGTGGAGGCTGAGGCAGGAGAATCGTTCGCGCCTGGGAGGTGGAGGCTGCAGTGAGCCGAGATTGCGCCACTGCACTCCAGCCTGGCGACAGAGCAAGACTGCGTCTCAAAAAAAAAAAAAAAAGAAAAGGGAAAAAATACATTCTTCCCCATGAGAGTAGATTTCTACGGAATCGATAGCTGGTTTTATGCCCTTTCTTCCGTGATACGAAGTCTGTCGGGACCCATCTGGCTGGGGATCCTCAGGAGAGCCTGTGGGGGGCAGCAGAGGCCCGCCTGGGCCAGGGCGAACCAGCCCAGAATCCTGCGGCTTTAGGTGCTGAGAGCGTAGAACTCCAGCAACCAGAGCGCCCTCATGGTTACTAATTTTATGAAGAATACTTTGTCTTTCATGTTTGGGACTGTGTGAAGGTTTTCTGGAATATTTTTGGGCATGGTGGCGATTCTGCTCTAGGACCTTTATTCTCTAGCATTGTACAGAGATGATTGATTTGAACAGCAGCTGTGATAATGGAAGACTGACTTGTGTCTTCAGACTCGTTCTGTTCCTGGGGATGCTTGGTCTAGGCCCCTACCCTTTATATGGGGAGGTTCAAACCTTGATTGAATAGTCACTGCCCAGGTGTCGTAACCTGTGGCCTCATTGGTGTCACCTGGACTTTTTCTCCGCTGTTTGCGCCATCAAAAGTGATGTGCTCTGGCCGGGCACGGTGGCTCACACCTGGAATCCCAGCACTTTGGGAGGCTGAGGCGGGTGGATCACGAGGTCAGGAGATCGAGACCATCCCGGCTAACAGAGTGAAACCCCGTCTCTACTAAAAATACAAAAAATTAGCTGGGCGTGGTGGTGGTGCCTGTAGTCTCAGCTACTCGGGAGGCTGAGGCAAGAGAATGGCGGGAACCTGGGGGGCGGAGATTGCAGTGAGCCGAGATTGCCCCATTGCACTCCAGCCTGGGCGACAGAGCGAGACTCCGTCTCAAAAAGGAAAAAGAAAGTGACGTGCGCTTAGGACTGGGAGGGTGAGGCCCGGGGTGCTTGGTGCCCGGCGCCCAGGAGGGCAGCAGTGTCGTGTTGGATAACCTGCTCTCCGAGTAATAGGGATTTGAGAATGTTTGATTCTTTTTTTTTTTTTTGAGACACAGTCTCACTCTGTTTCCCAGGCTGGAGTGCAGTGGTGTGATCTCAGCTCAGTGCAACCTCTGCCTCCTGGGTTCAAGCGATTCTCCTGCCTCAGCCTCCCGAGTAGCTGGGATTACAGACATGTACCACCATGCCCGGCTAATTTTTATGTTTTTAGTAGAGACAGGGGTTCACCATGTTGGCCAGGCTGGTCTTGAACTCCTGATCTCAAGTGATCCGCCTGCCTCGGCCTCCCAAAGTGCTGGGATTCCAGGCCTGAGCCCTGTGCCCAGCACTGTTTAAATGTGTGTATGGAGTTACTTCGTTCCACTTCCGATCTGCTTTTCCTTTGGAATTACTGTGTTCTAAGTACCAGGTTACCAAAAAAAAGAAAAAATCTTTGTTAGGTTTCCAGACCCAAGTCAATACAGATAAAATTAATGCAGCAAACATTTACTGAATGCTTTGTTAGACCTGGGGCAGTAGCTCAGTTTATGAATTCAAAGGGCTTCAGCATGTGGGGTTTGGTTTTGTTTCTCTGTAGCTAATCATACCCTTGGAATGGTTTTATAGTTTCGGGAAACCGTGGTTCTGGGCAGGGTGGCAGCTCTGGGTTGAGGCAGTTCCAGCCTTCCTCAGGTGTGGCCGCCGGTCCTGTTGCTTCCTGACATTAACTTTGTGACTCACGAGGGCAGGTGTTTGTTTTTTGTGTGAGCAAGCACGGGGCTTGTTACTGTGTGAGGAGGGCTGGCTGCCCTGCCTGTCTGTTCTTCCCTGGCTCGGCCGGGCCGCTCCCGTGGCTCCAGCTCAGATTTGCTTCCTCTCGTACTTGGATGTTTGATGACGATGGTGGAAGCAGTTTTATTTACTCTTGCTGTTCTCACGTTACTTTAAGCATCACTGTTGCTTTTTAGTTTTAGAATTAAGGAGGAAAGGTGAAATCTTTTGGGGATTTCTGTGTTTCCAGTGACTTTAGGAATTCTTTTTTTTTTTTTTTTTCGAGACAGGGTCTTGCTCTGTCATTCAGGCTGGAGTGCAGTGGCACGATCTTGGCTCACTGCAGCCTTGCCCTCCTGGGCTCAAGTGATTCTCCCATCCCAGCCACCTGAGTAACTGGGACCACAGGTGTGCACCATCATGCTTGGCGAATTCTTGTATTTTTTTTCAAATTGAGATGGGGTTTCACCATGTTGCCCAGAATGGTCAAACTTCTAGGCTCAAGCAGTCTCCCCACCTCAGCCTTCTGAAGTGTTGGGATTACAGGCATGAGCTGCCATGGCTGGCTTAAAAGTCTTTACATTTGAAATTCATTTTAAGTTAGGAGGAAAGGCCTAGCTCGCTGGCTCATGTCTGTAATCCCAGCACTTTGGGAGTCTGAGGCGGATGGATCAGTTGAGGCCAGGAGTTCGAGACCAGCCTGGCCAACATAGCAAAACCTTATCTCTGCCAAGAATACAAAAATTATCTGGGCATGGTGACAGACGCCTGTGATGCCAGCTACTTGAGAAACGGAGGCAGGAGAACTGCTTGAACCCAGGAGGAGGAGGTTGCAGTGAGCCAAAAGTGCGCTATTGCACTCCAGCCTGGGCGACAAAGTGAGAATCAGTCTCAAAAGGAAAGAGCAGTAAAGGCGAGGAGACCTGTGAGGTGACACACAGCATTTTCTCTCTAGCTTTCTGTGTTGACTCTTGCTTAGAATTTCTTCAAATGTATTTACAGAGTTAATTGGTTTTTTTTTTGGGAATAGATAAGACATCCAGAAATACACATTCAGACTGTGGGGCTTCTACCGTTTTAACTGGGTTCCAAGTCCCTGTCCCTAGCGTGCTCTGACTGTCAGCCCTTCCCCTGCCTGACCTACCTGTCTGAGTATCTTTTGGCAGTCAGGTTTTTGTTGGTGGTGGTGGTTTTTTTTTTTTTTTTTTTTTTTTTTGGAGACCGAGTCTTGCTCTGTCGCCCAGGCTGCAGGCTGGGGAGTAGTGGCGCGATCTCAGCTCCCTGCAACCTCCACCTCCTGGTTCAAGCATTTCTTGTGCCTCAGCCTCCTGAGTAGCTGGGACTACAGGCGCTTGCCACCATACCCAGCTAATTTTTGTATTTTTTTTTTTAGTAGAGATGAGGTTTCACCGTGTTGGCCAGGATGGTCTCGATCTCCTGACCTCGTGATCTGCCCACCTTGGCCTCCCAAAGTGCTGGGATTACAGGTTTGGCCACCGCGCCCGGCCAGCAGTCAGTTTTCATATGGTTCATCACAGATTTTATATTAAGATTCCCCAGCAGGATAAAAGAAATGCCAGTTGTATTTTATTTTTCATATTTGTATTTTTAACAAAGTTTTTTTTTTTGCATAGAATGAGCCAAGGGCATCTAGAGCAAAGAGGTAGTTCCCTGCCCTGTCTCCATCTCCCCGTCTGCACTGCCTCCCCTGCTCCATCTCCGCGTCTGCACCGTCTCTCCCTGGCCGGTCTCCATCTCCCCGTCTGCAGTATCTCTCCCAGAGGTGTTTGCTGGTGCCTCCTTTGCAGCTCCCCGTGCTGTGTCATGCCCATTGCTGACACAGCCCCTCCTGTGTCTTCCCCATCCCAGTGTGTCTGTCGCTCTTGGTAGTTCCTCCGTGTTTCCTTTGTATCCTTAGGTGTGACTTGTCTTTTCCCCACTCCCCAGCACTCCCCAGCACCTGTTGTCTCCTTCCCTTTCCTCCCCCTTCTCAGACAGCATCTGTTCTTTCTAGCGTTGTTCCCCTTGTCCCAAGGTTCCTAACAGCCTTCTTTTTTTTTTTTTTTTTCTTTTGGTCAGACGGAGTCTTGCTCTGTTGCCCAGGCTGGAGTGCAGTAGTGCGGTCTCAGCTCACTGTAGCCTCTGCCTCCTGGGTTCAAGCGATTCTCCTGCCTCAGTCTCCTGAGTAGCTGAGACTACAGGCGTGTGCTACCACACCCGGGTTTTTGTATTTTTATTTATTTTTGAGAGAAAGTCTCTTTGTTGCCCAAGCTGGAGTACAGTAGCGCCATCTTGGCTCACTGCAACCTCTACCTCCCGGGTTCAAGCGATTCTCCTGCCTCGGCCTCCCGAGCAGCTTACAGTAGGGATTACAGGCACAACCACACCCGGCTGATTTTGGAATTTTAATACGGATAGGGTTTCACCATGTTGGCCAGGCTGGTCTTGAACTCCTGACCTCAGGTGATCCGCCCACCTCGGCCTCTTCCAAAGCGCTGGGATTGCAGGCGTGAGCCACCGCGCCTGGCCCGAGCAGCCTTCTTCTTGGCATTGTGTATTCAGACCATCCACTGCAGGGTTTGTTATCTTTGTGGCCTGGAACGTCTCTCTCTTAGCACTCTTCATCCTCCCACCCCTGAGCAGGCAGCGTCTCTCAAGGCCACCTGCCCAGCCACTGTCTTGGGGTGCCCACGGGAGGCTGGGGAAAAGAGCGAGGCAGTAGTGAGAAGCCTGTGATGCTCAGCCTTGGCTGAGCACCTTAGAGCAGCCCTGACGCTGGCGTCTGTCTCTTGGTGAAAGCGGCACCCAGACTTCAGTCCTTACAGCCCGGAACTCAGAACCGCAGAGGTGCCGTGACTCACAGGGTTTACCTCGTAATTGCTGTTTGGAACCGCGGAGGTGCCGTGACCCACAGGGTTTACCTTGTAATTGCTGTTAAAACCCTTTGGGGCTTCCTAACGGAATGCTTAATGTTGAAATATTATTTTAAGTACTAATATCTATGATGTGGTTAGAAATGCCAAAGAATATTTTGCTGGTTTTTTTTTTTTTTTTTTGAGACGGAGTCTCGCTCTGTTGCCCAGGCTGGAGTTCAGTGGCACAATCTCCGCTCATTGCAAGCTCTGCCTCCCAGGTTCACGCAATTCTCCCACCTCAGCCTTCCAAGTAGCTGGGACTACAGGCGCCCACCACCACGCCCGGCAAATTTTTTTTTATTTTTAGTAGAGACAGGGTTTCACCATGTTATACAGGATGGTCTCGATCTCCTGACCTTGTGATCCGCCCGCCTCGGCCTCCCAAAGTGCTGGGATTACTGGTGTGAGCCACGCGTGGCCAGAATATGTAGCTTTTGTAAAAATTTTGGAAATGGCCTCAGTTAATTTCAGAGGTTTTTAAATAAAGGATGCTAAAAATGGAGCAAAATGGAGAGCCCCTGATAGACCTCCTGTGTGGGGGTTTGCAGTACGCCGGAGGCACCTGTGGGCCCAGGGAAAGGCCGCCTGCTCTGCGGCTGCTCCTGGGACCTGGGCACCGAGCAGGCCTCAGACAGGTAGGAGCTGGTCTGTATCTCCTGCCACGCCCAGGCCAGCACCTGATGAAGCAAATTCCTGTGGGTGACGAGTGTGAGGAGATAGTACAGGACCTTGGGATCAGGAGGAATTTCTTGAACAAAAAAGGGGGAAAACAGATTGAGAGATTCAGAAAGCTGTGATATATTCCGTGACCGCAGAGGTGACTTGGAGGAGGGCTGTTGTTCAGTGACATGCGTGTTGTGAACATTGTGCGGTTAAATGGTTCAGATGCTGAATCTGATGTTTTATGTTTTTTACTACAATTGGTAAGAAAAAGCTTTTTCTCCTCAAAAGATACACCATAATAAGTAAAACACCCGTGAACTAGAAGATACTTGTAACATTCTTAACCAGTGAAGGGTTGGTGTCCGGATGTATCCACCGGGCACCACAGACAGAACGGCCTTGAAACGGGCTGGAGACGTTCACCCTCCTCAGGCCAGGCAAGCGCCGGGGAGCCCGGCCATACCTGTCTTTGCTGAGGCCGCAGGGAGCCCCAAGCTCCAGTGGCTCCTGGTGCAGCCCTCGGAGAGCAGTCAGCACACCTTGTCGGGCTGAGCCTGCCTGTTCCGGGGCACCCAGAAGTTCCACTCTCAGGGACACACCAGAAGAATTCTTCCTCAACTGTTTGTGCTGAAGGACCAGATGTAAGTTTTTAAAATTTCCAGTGTCACAGACTGATGATATTTTTGTAAACTACAACAAAAGTGACTGACTAGAAAGGAAATCACAACATAAAATACACACCCATGTCATTAGTGTTAATGTTTCGAGGCACAGTCTGTTTTTGTCACTCTGACTGGAGGGCAATGGTATGATCGCGGCACACTGAAGCCTCAACCTCCTGGGCTGCAGTGATCCTCCTGCCTCAGCCTCCTGAGTAGCTGGGACCATAGGCAGGCGCCATCACGCCCGGCTAATTCTTTTTTCTTTTCTTTTTTTTTTTTTTGAGACAGAGTCTCGCTCTGTCGCCCAGGCTGGAGTGCAGTGGCATGACCTTTGCTCACTGCAACCTCTGCCTCCTGGGTTCAAGCAATTTTCATGCCTCAGCCTTCTGAGTAGCTGGGATCACAGGTGTGCGCCACCATGCCTGGCTAATTATGCCTGGATAATTTTTGTATTTTTAGTAGAGATGGAGTTTTGCCATGTTGGTCAGGCTGGTCTTGAACTCCTGGCCTCAGGCATTCCTCAGCCTCCCAAAGTGCTAGGGTTACAGGCATGAGCCGTGACGTCTGGCTGTTGGTGGAACCTGCCCCCAATATTTCAACGTAGGTTCTATTTTCCGTAAGTGTCGGCCGGCTGAGAAATAAAGAGAAAGAGTACAAAGAAAGGAATTTTACAGCTGGGCCTCCGGGGTGACATCACATATTGGTAGGATCGTGATGCCTGCCTGAGCCACAAAACCAGCAAGTTTTATTATGGATTTTAAAAGGGGAGGGGGTACAAGAACAGGGAGTAGGTCACAAGATCACATGCTTCATAGGGCAAAAAGGAGAACAAAGATCACAAGGCAAAGGGCAAAGGCAAAGATTACAAGGCAAAGGGCAAAAGTGGAATTACTGGCCGGGCGCGGTGGCTCACGCCTGTAAACCCAGCCCTTTGGGAGGCTGAGGCGGGCGGATCACAAGGTCAGGAGATCGAGACCATCCTGGCTAACATGGTGAAACCCCGTCTCTACTAAAAATACAAAAAATTAGCCGGGTGTGGTGGTGGGCACCTGTGGTCCCAGCTACTCGGGAGGCTGAGGCAGGAGAATGGCGGGAACCCGGGAGGCGGAGCTTGCAGTGAGCCGAGATCGCACCACTGCACTCCAGCCTGGGCAATAAAGCAAGACTCCGTCTCAAAAAAAAAAAAAAAAGTGGCCGGGCGCGGTGGCTCAAGCCTGTAATCCCAGCACTTTGGGAGGCCGAGACGGGCGGATCACAAGGTCAGGAGATCGAGACCATCCTGGTTAATATGGTGAAACCCCGTCTCTACTAAAAAGTACAAAAAAAAAACTAGCCGGGCGTGGTGACGGGCGCCTGTAGTCCCAGCTACTTGGGAGGCTGAGGCAGGAGAATGGCGTGAACCCGGGAGGCAGAGCTTGTAGTGAGCTGAGATCTGGCCACTGCACTCCAGCCTGGGCGATAGAGCGAAACTCCGTCTCAAAAAAAAAAAAAAAAAAAAAAAAAAGTGAAATTACTGATAAGGGTCTGTGTTCGACTGTGCACGTACTGTCCTGATAAACATCTTAAACAACAGAAAACAGGATTCGAGAGCAGAGAAGCGGTCTGACCTCACATGTAACAGGGTGGAGTTTCCCAATCCTGGTAAGCCTGAAGGTACTACAGGATAAGTACAGAGGGTGCTCAGTCCTTATCTCAACCGCATAAGACGGACACTCCCAGAGCGGCCGTTTATAGACCTCCCTCCAGGAAGGCATTCCTTTCCCAGAGTATTAATCCTAGTTAGGAAGAGAATTTAGCGATATCTTCCCTACTTGCAGGTCCGTTTATAGGCTCTCTGCGAGAAGAAAAACATGGTTCTATTTTGCCCGACCCCACGGGCAGGCAGACCTTATGGTTGTCTTCTCTTGTTCCCTGGAAATCGCTGTTATTCTGTTCTTTTTCAAGGTGCACTGATTTCATATTGTTCAAACACGGTTTACAATCAATTTGTACAATTAACACAATTATCATAGTGGCCCCAAGGTGACGTACATCCTCAGCTTACAAAGATAACAGGATTAAGAGATTAAAGTAGGACAGGTGTAAGAAATTCTGAAAGTATTATTTGGGAACTGGTAAATGTCCATGAAATCTTAACAATTTATGTTCCTCTGCCGCGGCTCCAGCCGGTGCCTCCGTGTGGGGTCCCTGACTTCCCGCCACAACTGGCTTCTATTATTTTTAAAAAATTTAATTAACTTTTTCCTTTTTTTTGAGATGGAGTCTCGCTCTGTCGCCCAGGCTGGAGTGCAGTGGTGCAATCTTGGCTCACTGCAACCTCTGCCTCTCGGGTTCAAGTGATTCTCTTGCCTCAGCCTCCTGAGTAGCTGGGACTGCAGGTGTAATACAAAAAAATGCAAAACTTTTGTATTTTTTATAGAGATAGAGTTTTGCCGTGTTGTCCAGGCTGGTCTCAAACTCCTGGGCTCAAGTGATATGCCCACCTTGGCCTCTCAAAGTTCTGGGATTATAGGCATGAGCCACTGCATCCAGCCTTTTTTTTTTTTTTGAGATGGAGTCTCGCTCTGTCGCCCAGGCTGGAGTGCAGTGGCCGGATCTCGGCTCACTGCAAGCTCCGCCTCCCGAGTTTACGCCATTCTCCTGCCTCAGCCTCCCAAGTAGCTGGGACTACAGGCGCCCGCCACCTCGCCCAGCTAGTTTTTTTTGTATTTTTTAGTAGAGACGGGGTTTTGCCGTGTTAGCCAGGATGGTCTCGATCTCCTGACCTCATGATCCGCCCGTCTTGGCCTCCCAAAGTGCTGGGATTACAGGCTGGAGCCACGGCGCCCGGCCGCCTTTTTTGTTTTTTTTTTTTTGTGATGGAGTCTTACTCTGTTGCCCAGGCTGAAGTGCAGTGACGTGATCTCGGCTCACTGCAATCTCTGCCTCCTGGGTTCACGCCATTCTCCTGCCTCAGTCTCCTGAGTAGCTGGGACTACAGGCGCCCGCCACCACGCCCGGCTAGTTTTTTTGTATTTTTAGTAGAGACGGGGTTTCACCGTGTTCACCAGGATGGTCTTGATCTCCTGACCTCGGGATCCGCCTGCCTTGGCTTTTGAAAGTGTTGGGATTACAGATGTGAGCCACTGTGCCCGGCCCAGCCTTTTTTTTTTTTGAGACAGGGTCTTGCTTTGTCTCCCAGGCTGGAGTGCAGTGGCGCGATCTCGGCTCACTGCAACCTCTGCCTCCTGGATTCAAGCGATTTTCCTGCCTCAGCCTCCTGAGTAGCTGGGATTACAAGCATGCGCCATCACACCCATGTAATTTTTGTATTTTTTAGCAGAGACTGGGTTTCACCATGTTGACCGGGCTGGTCTTGAACTCCTGACCTCAAGCCATCCACCCACCTTGGCCTCCCAAAGTTCTGGAACTACTTTTTAAGCAGTTTTGATAGGTGTGTGTGTAGTAGCACTCTGTGGTTTAATTTGCATTTCCCAGGGAGTGGGGACGCTGCCTGTCTTCTCACACCTCAGTTGCTTGTTGCTGTGACGGTCGCCCACTCCTGCTGCCAGTATCTGTGCTCGCTGGAGCTGCATCGGCCTCACGCTGTCTGCCCCTCGCCACCCACCGTGCCTGCTGCTCAGGAATGTTCCGAGCAACTTGATGATGGTAACGGAAGCTGAGAACAGCCCAGATGTCCTTCGGTGGAAGAGCGGATGGATCAGTCGTGGTCTGTTCACAGAATAGAATGTGACCACACTGGAGATGAATGAATTGTGGCTACAACCTGCAGTGTAGACGAATCTTAGATCAAACCAGGCACAGTGCTGTGTGCCTACAGTCCCGGCTACTCAGAGCCTGAAGGTGGGAGATCACTTCAGCCTGGGAATTGGAGGCTAGCCTGGGCAACATAGCAAGACCCTATCTTTTTTTTTTTTTTTTTTTTTTTTTTTTTGAGACGGAGTCTTGCTCTGTTGCCCAGGCTGGAGTGCTGTGGCCGGATCTCAGCTCACTGCAAGCTCCGCCTCCCGGGTTCCCGCCATTCTCCTGCCTCAGCCTCCCAAGTAGCTGGGACTACAGGCGCCCGCCACCTCGCCCGGCTAGTTTTTTGTATTTTTTAGTAGAGACGGGGTTTCACCGTGTTAGCCAGGATGGTCTCGATCTCCTGACCTCGTGATCCGCCCGTCTCGGCCTCCCAAAGTGCTGGGATTACAGGCTTGAGCCACCGCGCCCGGCCGCAAGACCCTATCTTAAAGGAAAAAAAAAAAAAACAGATTACAGAAAAGTAAACACAGTGCTAGGCTGTTTTTTTAAGCTCAAAAAATTAAAACTAAATAGCTTTTAGGGATAAACATGAGGTAATTTTTTTAGAAGCAGGAGAATAGTATTGAATTTAAGGTATATATGGGGAAAATGGAACTTCCAGGTTATTGATCATTTTCCAGTTTTTAAATTAGAGACAAGATCGTGGTGTTTATGCATCATAATTTATATGTTCCATATATTTCTTTTTTTTTTTTTTTTGAGATGGAGTCTCACTCTATCTCACAGGCTGGAGTGCAGTGGCACGATGTCTGCTCATTGCAAGCTCTGCCTCCCGGGTTCATGCCATTCTCCTGCCTCAGCCTCCCGAGTAGCTGGGACTACAGGTGCCCGCCACCACGCCTGGCTAATTTTTTGTATTTTTCATAGAGATGGGGTTTCACTGTGTTAGCCAGGATGGTCTCGATCTCCCGACCTCATGATCCACCTGCCTCAGCCTCCCAAAGTGCTGGGATTACAGGCGTGAGCCACTGCACCCGGCCAATATGTTCCATATATTTCTTTCTGTATTTCACATAATACATAGTAAAATATTTAAAACAGAACAAAAATAGACTTCCTTTTAAGATGTTTTCAAATCTGTTCTTACAAAGTTGGCCAGTTTTTCCCCAGCAGTAGTCTGGGTTCCACAGCAGCTCTTTTATAAAACGTTTGCTGCATACACTGAGATTGCACCTGGAAGCACAGAAATAAGAACACACGTATTTTATTTTATTTTATTTTTTTTACCCCTGAAGATCTTTAAGTCTTCTGAGGAGCTGGACCTGCTGGACTGCGAGCTGCGAGGGCAGAGGTTTTTGCCTGTTTGGTTTATTTTGTTACCACTGAGTCCCCAGCTCTGAGAACAGAGCAAGGCATGTGATCGATGCTTCATCACTGTTGAACAAATGAATGCTGAGCTGTGACGGCACTGACGTGTGTCCAGGGAGAGGATGCACCCTGCTGTGTGGATGTGTGCCCAGCGCCCAGGACAGCGCCACGGAAGAGGAGAGACAGCGCCATGGAAAAGGACACACAGGACAGTGCCACGGAAGAGGACACACAGGACAGCGCCACGGAAGAGGAGAGACAGCGCCATGGAAGAGGACACACAGGACAGCGCCACGGAAGAGGAGAGACAGTGCCACGGAAGAGGACATACAGGACAGTGCCATGGAAGAGGACACACAGGACAGTGCCACAGAAGAGGAGAGACAGCGCCACGGAAGAGGAGAGACAGTGCCACGGAAGAGGACACACAGGGCAGTGCCACGGAAGAGGGCACACCCGGCTGTGTGGCAGGAGAGGTTCCCAAGGGCAGGTTCAGGGTTCTGGGGTCTGAGTGAGAGCTCTCCAGGTGGCAGGGAGCAGGGCAGGGTGTTGGAAGAGATGGCAGGTTGTGTCGGGCTGACGTGGGACTCAGCGCTCTGTCTCTGCCCAGGAGCAAGTCGTCCTGCGTCGGACCAGGAAGGATGGTGGGTGTGGTGGGAGAAGGGGCTGGGGTCAGCAGGGCTGTCATCCACCAGTGTCTGGTGGGGCTGGCCACCATGCGGGGGGGCCTCAGGCTACAGCCAGGGCTATGAAGGAGCCGAGGTCATAGAGCGGCTGCTCTGGCATAGGGAGGGAAGACACGGGTCCCACTGTTTGAGAAGCTCAGTGTCCCTGCATGTGTGCGCTCTTGTCTGCCTCGGCACGTGTGCAGGCCCTGGGGCTACTGCCAGCAGAACAGACTGGGATATGCTAGATTTGTAAAATGTGACCCTTTTTGTTTGCTTTTCATCTCCCTCCCTTCCTTCTTTCCTTCTTTCCTTCCTTCCTTCTTTCCTTCCTTCCTTCCTTCCTTCCTTCCTTCCTTCCTTCCTCCCTCCCTCCCTCCCTCCTTCCCTCCCTTCCTCCCCTTTCTCCTCTTCCTCCCCTTCCTTCCTCCCTCCCTCCCTCCCTCCCTCTCTCCTTCCATCCTTCCTTCCTTCTTAGAGTCTTACTCTGTCACCTAGGCTGGAGTGCAGTGGTGAGATCTTGGCTCACTGCAACCTCCCCCTCTAGGGTTCAAGTGATTCTCCTGCCTCAGCCTCCTGAGTAGCTGGGATTACAGGTGCATGCCACCACACCCGGCTAATTTTGTAGTTTTAGTAGAGACACCACACTTGGCTAATTTTGTAGTTTTAGTAGAAACGGGTTTCTCCATGTCAGTCAGACTGGTCTCGAACTCTTGGTCTCAAGAAGCAATCCACCTGCCTCAGCCTCCCAAAGCCTTGTTTGTTTGTTTTTGTTTTGTTTTGAGACGGAGTTTCGCTCTTGTTGCCCAGACTGGAGTGCAACGGCATGATCTCACCTCACTGCAATCTCCACCTCCTGGGTTCAAGTGATTCTTCTACCTCAGCCTCTTGAGTAGGTGAGATTATAGGCATGCATCACCATGCCTGGCTAATTTTGCATTTTTAGTGGAGGTGAGGTTTCTCCATGCTGGTCAAGCTGGCCTCAAATTCCTGACCTCAGGTGATCCGCCCTCCTCGGCCTCCCAAAGTTTTGGGATTACAGGCATGAGCCACTATACCTGGCCACCTTGTTTGCTTTTTAAAGATAATGATGTCACTAAAAGAGTTCTGACTGGGGCCGGGCGTGGTGACTCACACCTGTAATCCCAGCACTTTGGGAGGCCGAGGCGGGCGGATCACGAGGTCAGGAGATTGAGACCATCCTGGCCAACATGGTGAAACCCCGTCTCTACTAAAAATGCAAAAATTAACTGGGTGTGGTGGCGGGCGCCTGTGGTCCCAGCTACTTGGGAGGCTGAGGCAGGAGAATGGCGTGAACCCGGGAGGCGGAGCTTGCAGTGAGCCGAGATTGCGCCACTGCACTCCAGCCTGGGTGACAGAGCGAGACTCCGTCTCAAATAAAAAAAGAATTCGGACTAAAGGTTGGAACTTAGCCCTCCAGAAATGAAGGCTGAGGAACGCTGATGGCAGCTTGTCACCTGCAGCAGGTGTTGTTCGTGTAGCTGCGGCTGCACACCAGGCGTCTCCTCTAGCTGTGTTACAACCTTTCTGTTGACATGGGGTCCCCTTGAAATTTATTTTTGGAGACGGGGTCTCACTCTTTCACCCAGGCTGATGTCCAGTGGTGCAATTTCAGCTCACTGCAAGCTCCTCCTCCCGGAATCAAGCCATCCTCCTGCCTCAGCCTCCCAAGTAGCTGGTACTACAGGTGCCGCCACCATGCCTGGCTAGCTGGGATTGCAGGTGTGTGCCGCCACACCGGGCTAATTTTTTTTTTTTTCTTTTTTTTCCTTTTTTGTTTTGAGATGTAGTCTCTCTCTGTCACCCAGGCTGGAGTGCAGTGGCACAATCTCGGCTCACTGTAAGATCCGCCTCCTGGGTTCACGCCATTCTCCTTCCTCAGCCTCCTGAGTAGCTGGGACTACAAGCACCTGCCACCACGCCCAGCTAATTTTTTGTATTTTGAGTAGAGACGGGGTTTCACTGTGTTAGCCAGGATGGTCTCGATCTCCTGACCTCGTGATTCCCCCGCCTTGGCCTCCCAGAGTGCTGGAATTACAGGCGTGAGCCACCACGCCTGGCCTAATTTTTATATTTTAAGTAGAGATGAGGTTTCACCATATTGGCCAGGCTGGTCTTCAACTCCAGACCTCAGCTGATTCAATCACCTCAGCCTCCCAAAGTGCTGGTATCACAGGCGTCAACCACCACTCCTGGCTCCCTTGAAATTTAATTAAAACAAGTTTAGGAAGAATGGAGTTGTGAGGTTCTACTTCAAACATCAGGTGGTAAACTCCCAGACTCATTGCCCCAAGAGAATTGACAGTCTAGGCTTGGCGGCTCATGCCTGTAATCCCAGCACTTCGAGAGACCGAGGCAGGCAGATCACCTGAGGTCAGGAGTTCACGACTATCTTGGCCAACATGGTGAAAACCCCATCTGTACTAAAAATACAAAACAATTAGCCGGGTGTGGTGGTTCACGCCTGTGATCCCAGCTACCCGAGAGGTTGAGGCAGGAGAATCGCTTGAACCTGGGTGGCGGAGGGTGCATTGAGCCAAGATTGCACCACGTTGCACTCCATCCAGCCTGGCTGACAGACTGAGACTCTACAAAAAAAAGAAAAGAAAATAGACATCAGAAAGGATTGGCTTCTGTGATCTCAGCATTTTGGTGACCACGACCCAAGGCCGGAGGATCGCTTGAGCCAAGGAATTCAAGATCAGCCTGAGCAACGTAGTAAGACCCCGTCTCTGCAAAAAAATTTTTTTTTTTTTTTTTTTTTTTTTTTTTTGAGACGGAGTCTCGCTCTGTCGCCCAGGCTGGAGTGCAGTGGCCAGATCTCGGCTCACTGCAAGCTCCGCCTCCCGGGTTCACGCCATTCTCCTGCCTCAGCCTCCCGAGTAGCTGGGACTACAGGTGCCCGCCGCCTCGCCCGGCTAGTTTTTTGTATTTTTTAGTAGAGACGGGGTTTCACCGTGTTAGCCAGGATGGTCTCGATCTCCTGACCTCGTGATCCGCCCGTCTCGGCCTCCCAAAGTGCTGGGATTACAGGCTTGAGCCACCGCGCCCGGCCTCTGCAAAAAATTTCTAAAAGCTTAGCTGGCATGGTGGCTCACGCCTGTCGTCCCACCTACTCAGGAGGCTGAGTTGGGAGGATCACTTGAGTCTGAGAGGTTGAGGCTGCTGTGATCTCTTATCACACCAGTGCGTTCAGCCTGGGTGACAGAGCAAGACCCTGTCTCCAAACAAACAAAAAAGCAAAAAATGGTCTTTTTCCTAGGTATTTACCATTTCCAGTGGTCTTCATTCCTTTCTAAAAATCCAGGTTTTAGCCGGACACGGTGGCTTACCCCTGTAATCCCAGTAGTTTGGGAGGCTGAGGTGAGTGGATCACCTGAGGTCAGGAGTTCAAGATCAGCCTGACCAACGTGGGGAAACCCCATCTCTACTGAAAATACAAGATTTGCCACGCGTGGTGGCGCGTGCCTGTAATCCCAGATACTCGGGAGGCTGAGGCAGGAGAATCACTTGAACCTGGGAGGCGGAGGTTACAGTGAGTTGATGACTTAGGATTTTTCTTCTCAGTCACTTAGCAAACTGGGGACCCATGGGTAGCGATGCCCCACCTGGGTCCTGCTTGGCCATGCTGGCGTGCCCCAACTCACCTGTGTTCGGTGGTTCCCGAGCTCGTGTTCCACACCCAAGATCAAGGATACACTGGACATTGAAGGATGAGGAGGGCGGGGAAGAAGTTTATTGAGCAGTGAAACAAGTTTCGTTGGACCAGGGGATGCAGGGGCTGTTCCCCTACCCGAAGGCAGGAAAATCCGCCTGTGTGGCTGGGTCTGGGGCCTTTTACGGACTCGGGATGCAAAGTGCTTGCAGTGCTTGCTGATGGCTTTGTGAGTATGCCAAAAAGGTTAAAGCAAAGACACCATTCCAAAGTGGGCATGACAGTGTAGAAAACCAGTTAGAGGCCAGGCGCAGTGGCTCACGCCTGTAATCCCAGCACTTTGGGAGGCCGAGGCGGACGGATCACAAGGTCACCCCATCTCTACTAAAAATACAAAAATTATCTGGGCGTGGTTCGCGTGCCCGTAGTCGCAGTGACTCGGGAGGCTGAGGCAGAAGAATCGCTTGAACCTGGGAGGCGGAGATTGCAGTGAGCTGAGGTCACGCCTCTGTGCTCCAGCCTGGGCAACAGAGCGAGATTCCACCTCAAAAAAGAAAAAAATTAGGAAAGGGTAGGTATGTATAAAATAGGTGAAGAGTGGGGTTTAATCAGAGGAAAATGTGGCAAACAGGAAGGCAAGTTCTTAATCTGGTCTGAGAATTTCACTGGTGGCTCAGCTGTCAGGCTTTAAACTGTCTTTGGCTTGGAGGTGGGTTTCACCGGGGACCTACCCCATCTGCCTGGGCATTCAGCTGCTTCCTGCCAGTGTCCCCGAGACCGCGCCACTGCACTACAGCCTGGGCCACAAGGCGAGACTGCGAGACTGTCTCAAAAAACCCCACATTGATGTCATTTCTTAAATATTTGGTAAAAAAAAAATCTGGGTCTGGAATTTTCTGGTTTTTTTTTTTTTTTTTTTTTTGAGACGGAGTCTCGCTCTGTCGCCCAGGCTGGAGTGCAGTGGCACGATCTCGGCTCACTGCAAGCTCTGCCTCCCAGGTTCACGCCATTCTCCTGCTTCAGCCTCCCAAGTAGCTGGGACCACAGGCGCCCGCCACCACGCCCGGCTAATTTTTTTGTATTTTTAGTAGAGACGGGGTTTCACCGTGTTAGCCAGGATGGTCTCGATCTCCTGACCTCGTGATCCACCTGCCTCGGCCTCCCCAAGTGCTGGGATTACAGGCTTGAGCCACCGCGCCCGGCCCTCTGGAGGTTTTTTATTACAAATCTAACTTCATTAACAGATGCAGGGCTATTCAGATTTTCTACTTCATTTCGTATCAGTCTTGTTAATTGTAGTTTTCAAGGTATTTGTCCATTTCATCTAATTTTTCTAATTTCTTGGCATGAAGTTTGAATTTTATCCTTTTCGTGCCTCTAGGATCTGTAGTGATGAACCTTCTTTCGTCGTGTTACTCAAAGAACCAACTCTCTTGGCCTTGTGAAAATTACCTGTTTGTTTTCCTTGATCTCTGTTCCTTATGATTTTCCTTCCTGCCATTTATGTTGGGTGTATCTTGTTACTTTGTAGTGATTTCCTTCCTGCCATTTATGTTGGGTTTATCCTGTTACTTTGTAGTTTCCTGAGGTGGAGCCTTAGGCCTTGGTTAACGTGTTGTGCTAGTCAGCATTCTGCAGAGGGACGTTACCGTTATCTGTGTCTCTTTCTAAAGGAGATTTAATATGAGGAATTGGCCCACATGATTCTCATGCTCTGCCATTTGAAGATGGAGGAAAGCCGTGGGATAATACAGTCCGAGGACAGGAGACCATAGCCCAGCTCAGGGTGGCAGGCGACAAGGAACACAGGCCAACACCTCCTTCCACCCCTTTCTACTCAGGACCCCTGTGGACTGGGGCGAGACCTACCTGCACGGGGCAGTGCAGTTGGCTTCGTTGAGTCCCCAGCTCGGGTGCTGCTCTTACCCAGAAGCACCCTCCCAGACACGCCCCGAAGTCGTGTTTGATCTGGGTACCCCACGATGCAGCCAAGGAGACATAAAATGAACTGTCACGTGCATTGTATTTATTATTCAATCCAAAATATTTGCTAATTTCTCCTGTGATTTCTTTGAGCTACATGTTAGCTGGAGGTGTGTTGTTGAATATCAAGAGTACTTGAGGTTTTATGATGTATCTTTCTCCTGGGTTTCCATTTTGTAGCTGTTAAGTCGGGTTGTGCTGTGTACGACCTCATTCCATTTACATTTATTGAAACCAGTTCGAATCCCTAATATGTGGCTTGTCTTGGTCAGTATACAGCGTTCAGTTAAAAACAAAGTGTGTGCTCTAGATGTTGGGTGTTCTGTGACTGTCACGTCATGGTGGTTGATTAGTTAAAAACTGTGTATTCTCGCCAGGCGCAGTGGCTTCTGCCTGTAACCCCAGCACTGTGGGAGGCCAAGGCGGGCGGATCACCGGAGGTCGGGAGTTCAAGACCAGCCTGACCAACATGGAGAAACCCCATCTCTACTAAAAATACAAAAATTAGCCGGGCGTGGTGGCGCGTGCCTGTAATCCCAGCTACTCAGGAGGCTGAGCCTGGAGAATTGCTTGAACCGGGGAGGTGGAGGTTGCAGTGAGCTGAGATCTCAGCATTGCACTCCAGCCTGGGCAACGAGCAATACTGTCTCAAAAAAAAAAAGAAACTCTGTATTCTCTGGACATGGGGCGTTCTGTGAGGATCAGGTCGTTGTTCAGAACATCGATGTTTTTCCTGATTCTTTTTTTTGTCTGTTGTGTTGATTTCTGAGAAAGTATTAAAATTAGAGTTGGTTCTGCATTTTTGTCCATTCAGGCAGTCCCTTTCTTTAATTGGAGTTTTTTGTCTACTAACATTGAGTCTAATTGTTGGTATGTTTGGATTTACATCTTCCAACTAATTTTCTATTTGTTTCCTGTGTTGAGTTACTTTTTCATTTTTCTTTTAATCTTTTAGCTGATACCTCTTTGATTTGTTATGCAGAGGTTGCTGTAAGGATTACAATATGCGTGTTTATTTTAATTAATTTATTTAATTTATTTTTTAAGGAGCAGGGTCTCACTCTGTCCATGGGCTGGAGTGCAGGGGTGTGATCATAGCTCTCTGCAGCCTCAAACTCCTGGGCTCAAGTGGTCCTCTCGCCTCAGCCTCCCAAAATGCTGGGATGACAGCTGTGAGCCGCTGCGCTGGCCCACTGTATAGCCCCCAATTCTTCGGGATCTCTTGGGGTGGCCACAGGATAGCCCCCAATTCTTCGGGATCTCTTGGGGTGGCCACAGGATAGCCCCCAATTTTTCGGGATCTCTTGGGGTGGCCGTGTTGCAGCACTTTGCATGCAGTGTAGAAACCTTGTGCCCCCTGGGGACTGCGCTCTCCCACGTCTCTGTGCCGTGGCGTCTGTCTGTGCACATTGTAAACTCCACAAGGCGGCCTTGGATTCTTTTGCTTTGAATGGTCTTATGGAATAAAGTCCATCAGCTCTGCCCTTGGTACTTTCATCTATGCTTTGTGATACTTTATTTTTCCTTCTAGATTAGCCTAACATGGCAGACCAGAGACAGCGCTCACTGTCGACCTCTGGGGAGTCATTGTACCACGTCCTTGGGCTGGACAAGAACGCAACCTCAGATGACATTAAAAAGTCCTATCGGTAAGTGGACAAGGGTGGGCCCCCACCTCCCCCAAGGAAGACACGTGCCCCGTGTGGTTTAGTCTGCATTTTACCAAGAACCATTGCACATACTTGATCCTGGCCGACTCAGCGTTGAACTGGTCACAGCTACATAACACTTTTGTATGTGTAATGTGCTCCTTATAGCTTAAAATTATTGTATTCATGTTCTCTTGCCTACAAAAAATAGCACTTAGTAGAAGCTTACACACTGTCCGCAGTTCCCTGGGGAATCAGGGTCTGAACCTGTTCGAGGCCTCACAGGAGCCGCAGAGCGTTGGATGGTCCCGTGGTCTCCTTGCTGTAGCACAGTGATGACAGCCCTCACTGTGTTGTGGCCTCTTCTGATTGAACTTGACAACTGCGCTCTTAGGTACAATCTCATTGAGTAACCTGTAAGAGACACCACCACTAATCCAGACAATTCAGATCGTCCTCCTCTTGTGTGCTAGCGTTGTGTGGTTCATAAAACATGTTAAAATGCCGTCATTACGCCCCGCCATGCTTACCATTCACTTGGCACGTGTGCAGTTAGCGGCTGGGACCCCGGGGCTGGCCTTGGTGCTGCTGAACTTAGATGTGCCCTGGCACTCACTGCCCTTGGGACTCTCTCTGAGGCTGGGTCAGGATGAGGAGGTTTACCTGAAGCAATCGCAGAGCTTGCTTTTGTCCCTGGCCCCTGCCGCCCTGGAGAGCTGGACAGTGAGGCGGCCTGGGCGGACCTGCCTTGCGCTGCCGCCCTGGAGAGCTGGACAGTGAGGCGGCCTGGGCGGACCTGCCTTGCGCTGCACCCAGCAGTGGTGCGGGTGGGACAAAGGCCAGGGTAGAGCCAGCACATGGTTTTGGTTTGCAGGAAACTTGCCTTGAAATATCACCCCGACAAGAACCCTGACAACCCGGAGGCTGCAGACAAGTTTAAGGAGATCAACAACGCGCACGCCATCCTGACGGACGCCACAAAAAGGAACATCTACGACAAGTACGGCTCGCTGGGGCTCTACGTGGCCGAGCAGTTTGGGGAAGAGAACGTGAACACCTACTTCGTGCTGTCCAGCTGGTGGGCCAAGGTGAGGGCAAGCTGCCGCCGTGCGGGCACCTGGGTCACTCCATGCCTGCAGGGTTCCCGGCATTGAAGAGCCGGTGCGTTGGTGCCAGCAACTCTGCACTCTTGAGACATGGTTTCCGGGCACATGGAGCCTTTCTCCTCACCTGTGTGATGGGCGAAGCTCTGTCCCTGGCTTGGTGTCCTGCCTGGAACAAGCCAAAGCGTCCAGATTGTCCCAGGGAAGAGCCCTGCGGAGCCGCCAGGTTTTTTTCTGTAAATGGCTCCCAGTCCTTCCCGAGGTAGAGGAGGAAATGAGCCTCAGTGTTCGATTCACGTTTCTTCCTTCCCTCCGTTTGTTCCAAGCGTCGCATATAAGGCCAGAGGGTTTGAATCGCCAGGTGGTCTTTGTGAGAAGCCTGTATTTGGTTTTGACTAGTCGGCCTCCTCACTAGCATCCTTACAAAGTACTTTAGTTAATGTTAGTCTCGCTCTGTTACCCGGACTGGAGTGCTGTGGTGAGATCCTAGCTTACTTTAACTTTGAACTGCTGGATTCATGGAGGCGTGAACCACCGCCTCCAGTCCCCGACCTGGAGGCTGTTTTTTTGTTTTTTGAGACGGAGTCTTGCTCTGTCTCCCAGGCTGGAGTGCAGTGGTGCGATCTCCGCTCACTGCAAACTCTGCCTCCCGGGTTCACGCCATTCTCCTGCCTCAGCCTCCCGAGTAGCTGGGACTACAGGTGTCCACCACCACGCTCGGCTAATTTTTTGTATTTTTTCGTAGAGACGGGGTTTCACCGTGGTCTTGATCTCCTGACCTACTGATCTGCCCGCCTCGGCCTCCCAAAGTGCTGGGATTACAGGCGTGAGCCACCGCGCCCAGCCTGGAGGCTGCTTTTCTTTAAGCAGCGGGTTTCTTTCTGTTTCTCCCCCTCCCTTTGTCAGTTATTTCTTTCTGCTTCCTGTCTGGAAGGCAGTGTCCCCACCTGGAACGGACCCCCTGCCTTCTGCTGAGGGCATTTGGGAGCCCTGCCCCGCCTTCTCTAGGGGCCTCGGAGGCCTTGTGACGCCACCTTCTCCCCCCAGGCCCTGTTTGTCTTCTGTGGCCTCCTCACGTGCTGCTACTGCTGCTGCTGTCTGTGCTGCTGCTTCAACTGCTGCTGCGGGAAGTGTAAGCCCAAGGCTCCTGAGGGCGAGGAGACGGAGTTCTACGTGTCCCCTGAGGATCTGGAGGCCCAGCTGCAGTCTGACGAGAGGGGTGAGTGCCCGCCCCAGGGCCTCTGTGTGTGTGTGTGTGTGGGGCAGAGCCAGAACGGGCCCTGAATGGTGTCAACCTGTCTTGTCAAACAGGAGGGCACTGACACTGTGCCGCGAGTGTTTGTGGTGGCAGCTGGGACTGTTGAGGTGTGAACGTGGACCCTGAGGTAAAGCAGGCGCATAGAGCTGTCCCCACCGTGACCTGCGGTAGCCGTAGATCCCACGACTGCGAGGCGGGGCAGGGCGGCAGGCAGTTGGGGCGGGGCTGAGGGCCGAGGGCTGGTGGTGACCCAAGGCGACGGAGGAAAGCCGTGCGGGTGGAGGTCAGCGAGTAGCCTCGCCCCGTGGAGAGTTTGTCCAGGTGCCCGAAAGTCGCTCCACAGGACCAGCGTTGGTGGGCGCACACCAGGCTGCGGCCCCCGTGCAGTGCCCTGTGTGCTTGCTTTTCAGAGGCCACAGACACGCCGATCGTCATACAGCCGGCATCTGCCACCGAGACCACCCAGCTCACAGCCGACTCCCACCCCAGCTACCACACCGACGGGTTCAACTAGTCCAGGAGAAGCTGTGGTCAGAGGAGGAGCCAGCGCCGGCCACGCCCACCGTAGAGTCATGAACTGTAGTCACACAGATGGGAAGGCGGCCTCGCCGGGCCCCTCCTGCCTCCACGCCCACCCAGCGCCAACCCTTGACCCACGAAGCGCGTAGCATGCAGTATTGAAAGCAGTGTAGCTACGGTCTTCTGTTCTTTTCCTTTTGTAATAGCATGTACGGGGTTGTGTTCCGTGTCTGTGTTGTGGACGTTCCGCGGCACGACCGCGTTGACCGCACAGTGGAGCTGCCTCAGGGCTGTCGGTCGGGCCGGTCCGGTGAGGGGTGACTGCAGCCAGCCAGGTGGGCGAGGAGAAGGGGGGCTGCCCCTTTCTTCCCTGTGCTGGAGGGGCCGGAGGCAGGTGCTTCCTGGCAGAGCTGTGTTACCGCATTGGCCTCGGGGTCTGGTCCACCTGCTGTGCTCCCAGCCTTGAGGCTGCAGCAGGACTGATCTCACCTGCCAGCAAAGGGGCGAGGCCGCGTCACCGGCGTCACCGTCATTCCTTGGTGTCTGTGCTGGGCACAGTTGGCTTTTGGGGCTCTGTGGTTTCCGGGGCCTCGTGGCAGGGTTTCTCCTGTGGGAGAATTTGGTGTGGAAAGCATAGGAGGCTCCTTCCGAGGTTGACCCCGTGTCCTCCGCACAGTGTTTCTGGCCTGGTCTCCTTGTCGTGTGGACGCTGCGGTTCCGGTCCTCGGAGGTGTGTCTTTCGCCTGTGTTGGGGTTGTTTGTCTGTGTTCCTGCACTTTTCCCGGGCTCTGAGCTGGATTGATGGGGCCAGTCTCCCCCTCCCGTCTTGGGGTCATTCTCCACATTCCTTCCAGACCACCTGTCCTTTCCGTAGCCCTTTGTGGACCTTTAGAACCACAGAGAGTAGGACCAGCCCGATGAGCCTCAGAGAGTAGATATATGTGAGCACCCGGCTGCTGGGTCCGGGGCTCTCCCAAGACCCCTCCTCGTGTGTGTGCCAGAGCTCCCGTCTGCCCCACTCACCTTTGCCCCGTCATCGATGATTCAGGCAGAGCCAGATTCATTAGGTCCCTGGAGGAAGGACTGACTGGACCAGAGGGACCCTCTGGCTCAGAACGGTTGGGTCTGTGGGAGGCCAGACCACGGAATCCACCTGTGGACCATTGTGGGTCCCTGGGAGGCCAGACCACCAGTATCCACGTGTCGGAATCCACGTGCGGACCATTGGAAGTCAGTCTCTTGTGTGTCCTAGACCTTGGTGGTGGTGCCCTGGGTAGGGGAGCGAGGGGAAACTGTGCTGATGTGCCTGTGCTGGCCGAGGGCTCAGAGCTGCCCCCGCTCCATGGCTCATGGCCTGTGCTGGGCCTGCCTTTGGCCCCATGCTGCAGACTCCAGTGGGCCTGGTTTCTGCAGAACGTCCCTGGTGGCTCTGGCTCGGACCAAGCCGATGAGCCTCCTAAAGCCCCCTTTCCCCGCTTGCCTGCTGACCCGTGGCCCCAGCTCGCTCATTGCCCTCAGCGGCCACCCAAGGCTGTGTAAAGGGGTAGGTTCAGGTGGACCAGGAGGTGGCCAGAAGGGACATGGTTGTGAGGACACATCTGGACGTGCTTAGGAACGGGGTGCTGGTGAGGCCCCCAGCTGACCCCTCCTCTAGGTCCACATGGACCGTGAGCCGACTGCCGTGAGCACCAGATCCTGGGGCAGTTGTGTCCGTCCCACCTTTCTTTGTTTTTCTCACTAAAATGATCATGGAGACCTTTGACGAGAGGAGAGATATGCACTGTGATGTTAAATTAGAAATAATTTGTCAAAATCAGACCTCTCCTAAAAGAGTAAGAATTCATTGGCCCGTCCTGAAACGTGAGGCGGCGAGACAGTAGGGTGCCTCTGTGCCACTCAGCGCAGCAGCAAGTTCAGCCTGAGATGCCGGTGACACTCAGCCTTTGCAGTTTTTGTAGATGTAGCTTAGGACATGAGTGATTTTTCTGCAGACTGGCCAAGAGCCAGGTTCTAAGCTTGGACCTAAGGTAGAGAGCCACCCACTGGGGGCCCTGGCTCAGCCCCGCCAGGCTCTCTGTTGGACCTGCACACAGCTCTGTGGCTGGAACACTCCAAGGTCCTTGGATACTCATCAGAGTGGGCCCCTTGCCCGATGGCTTTTCAGTTACAGAGTCCAGTGGACCATTTTTTAGAACCGTGCAGCTCCCTGCAGAAGGTGGGGTAGGCGGGGAAGGAGCAGCAGGTCTGGAGGTTTGTGGAACCTGGTCCCCTGCAGAATTTGTAAAACCTAAGTAACTCGTGGCCGTGGCCATTCTCACGGTGGTGACTGTGATTCTGAGACCCCCAGGAAGCCCAGACACTCGGGGCCTGGAGCTCCTGCCACTGCCTGACCTGGAAGCAGGACCCTTGTCAGCAGCTCTGCCCTGTTGGTTTTGAGGCCTTGTCTTAACTCAAGGAAGAAGAGCCTTCCAGGTTTTATTTCTTTTTATTGAGTGGACTGTTCCCCGTTAAAAGAGGTGGTGAGTCCCCAGGGACAGCTTACGCATCTCCCTGTCCACATGCTAACAGATCAGGACGCCCCCAGCATCCCTGCCTTCCGGTGGCAGTGACGGGATCCCCGACCGCTCACTCTGAGGCTGCAGACGGGGCTGTGAGCGTGTGTGGCCGTGAGCACAGAATGTCCCGTTGGACGCCGCTGCTGGGTGCTGCCGGGGGCCTGCTGGGGTTGCGCTTCGAGGCTTGTCCAGTTCACAAGGGGGTCCAGGCAGCACCGACTGCTTCTGACCTGCAGGAGGCATGGGTGCAGCCCGAGGGCCCTTCACGGCAGCTGCTGTGTAGATTGTCTCCACTCAGTGACGTGGGATTTTTTTGTCTTCCTTTTGGCTTTATTTTTAAACTGCTTTAGATATTACTGCTCAGTGTTTGTGAACTTTCCTAGCTCTCTGTGTTCAGTTCGTGCAGCAGCACCCAGTGGGGACCTGTTAGAAAAAGGACCTGGTGTGCGCATGTGCCCAGCAGGAAAAGCTTCATCTTCAGGTCGGCGCTGCCGTCCGGGAAAGGCCCTGGAGCCTCCTGCCGTCGAGGCTGCTCCCAGGTGCTGCGTGTCGCCAGTGGCCCCCGTCGCCTGCCGAGCCCAGGGCGTCTGTTCGGGGTGGGCCTTGTGCTGTGGGGGCACCAGCACGCAGGCTGCCTCTGGAGGGTCCGGGTGCTGCGGGCAGAGTTCGACGTGGGGCTTGTCCACCCTCCCTTAGCTCTGGCTCAGTGCATCCTACTGTGGGGACATCTCGTGGGGGACACGAAGTGACTGACCTCACCCTTCCCCAGTATTCGGAGCTGTGAACCCGTGTGGCGCAGGACTGGCCTGTGTCTGTTATTTTGGTTGTAAATCATCCTCCTGTGGAATTGGCAAAAGCTACGTATTTACTGTCCTTACCAGCAACGGTTCGCGTCGTCACATGCTGTGAGTGTGGGCTGTGGTGTGTCCGTGTGTGTACATATGTGTATATGTATATATCACACAGCAGGCGTGTCGTTTGTGCTGCTGTCCCGTGGGGAAGCCACAAGTACAATTTAAGGTGGCTCTGAAACGGCCTTTCGTTTCTTGGGAGTCGGGCAGGGGCCTGCAAGAGGCTTTCCTGGAAGGTGCACAGAAGGAAGCGCTGAGCCCACTGTGTGCAGAGGATGTGCCCAGGGCACTGCCACGGCCCCCACCGGTGTTGGCCTCTGCTCTGCAGGGTTGGGTGCCCATCCTGGGGGCTCCGTGTCACGCCCACCTGACCCAGGTGTGTGTCCCGGTGTGAAATCTAGGAGGTGACTGGAAACCCTTCCCTCCCTTGAAACATTAAAGCCGATTTTCTAAGCAACACATACAATCAGTGGCAAAGCTGCATCTGAAGGGCAGCCTGGGGAGGGGCCCCGTCCTGGCCCCAGGTCCGCCCCAGAGGAGGATACACAGCAGCACCTCCAGAAGGGGCTGGGCCGGGTCCTGCAGGCGGCACCTTTTGGTAGATACTGTTTCTCTGGAAAATGGGGAAAATGTTTCAAACCAGGTGAGGGGGGGAAGTTAACACTGAAATATGTCTTGTTTTTAAAAATCAAACGCAAACGCATGGAAGCTGCTTGTCCATGCACTGGTTTTTTCACTGGCGTCCTGGAGTCCGACCGTGTTGGGGTGCAGGCGCTGTCAGACTCCGGCTGATCCTGGCTCGAGCACACACATCTGAGGGCCAGGCTGGTTCCGCATGGTGATCTCCGTCTTGTATGTCTGAATGTTGACCTAAAATAAAGATTACTGTTGTAAAATAAATGTTTTCACTGCAGACCCCACGTGTGTCTTATTCCCTGGTCCCGCAGATCCCTGGTTTTCGAGAGCAGATCCCCGGTTCTGGAGAAGCAGCAGCCGATCTTAGGAGCCCCCACACCCCTTGTGGCTGGAACTTGCCTCCTGCCTGGTCCACATGTGGACAAATGCCCCCTCCTCTTGATTCTGTTTTCACCTCTATTTTCTAAGTATCAAGACTGGAGCAAAGAGGCCGGGCGTGGTGACTCATGCCTATAATCCCAGCACTTTGGGAGGCCAAAGTGGGAGGATTGCTTGAGCCCAGGAGTTCAAGACTAACCTGGGCAACAACAGCGAGATTGTGTCTGTACAAAAAAGACTTTAAAGAGTTTGAAATTATTGGCGTCGCTGTGCCTGAGGCCCCAGCTCCCCAGGAGGGATGATCACTTGAGCCCAGGAAGTCCAGGCTATGGTGAGCTGTGGTCCCACCCCAGACTCCAGCCTGGGTGACAGAGGGAGACCCTGTCTCAACAAACTAACAAGCAAAAACTCAGAAGAATGTAACATCTTGAAATCCTCTATTCAACCTTAAGAAAAATGAAGTAAGGGCCGGGCATGGTGGCTCACACCTGTATTGCCCAGCACTTTGGGAGGCCGAGGCGGGTGGATCACAAGGTCAGGAGATTGAGACCATCCTGGCCAACATGGTGGATCCCTGTCTCTATTGAAAATACAAAAAACATTAGCCGGGCATGGTGGTACGTGTGCCTGTAATTGCAGCTACTCAGGAGGCTGAGGCAGGAGAATCGCTTGAACCCAGAAGGCGGAGGTTGCAGTGAGCTGAGATCACGCCACTGCTCTCTAGCCTGGGTGGGAGAGCGAGAGACTGTCTCAAAAAAAAAAAAAAAGTAATTTGAGTCCGATTTTCTATTTTTTTAAAAAAAGACAGCATCCAAGACCGTTTTGTGTCTCCCCATTTCCATCCTCTCCTCCCGTATGTAGCTTTATTTATTTTATTTTTTTTTATATTTTTTTTGAGACAGAGTGTTGCTCTGTCGCCCAGGCTGGGGTGCAGTGACCGGATCTCAGCTCACTGCAAGCTCCGCCTCCCGGGTTCCCGCCATTCTCCTGCCTCAGCCTCCTGAGTAGCTGGGACTACAGGCGCCCGCCACCTTGCCCGGCTAGTTTTTTTTTTGTATTTTTTAGTAGAGACGGGGTTTCACCGTGTGAGCCAGGATGGTCTCGATCTCCTGATCTCGTGATCCGCCCGTCTCAGCCTCCCAAAGTGCTGGGATTACAGGCTTGAGCCACCGCGCCCGGCCCCGTATGTAGCTTTAAACTGTGTCTACCACTGTCTTGTTCAATAATACGTACCATTGGTTTATATCGTTTTACATAAATTGTACTACACCGTGCTGTTAAGTACACCACCTGCCTTATGAGTTTGTTTTGTGTTTTTTTGTTTTTCAGTCGGAGTCTTGCTCTGTTGCCCCGGCTGGAGTGCAGTGGCGCGATCTCGGCTCACTGCAAGCTCTGCCTCCCAGGTTCACGCCATTCTCCTGCCTCAGCCTCCCGAGTAGCTGGGACTACAGGCGCCCGCCACCTCGCCCGGCTAGTTTTTTGTATTTTTAGTAGAGACAGGGTTTCACCATGTTAGCCAGGATGGTCTCGATCTCCTGACCTCGTGATCTGCCCGCCTCGGCCTCCCAAAGTGCTGGGATTACAGACGTGAGCCACCGCGCCCGGCCTGTTTTTGTTTTTGAGACAGAGTCTTTATAGCCCAGGCTGGAGTGCAGTGGCACGATCTCGGCTCACTGCAACCTCCGACTCCCGGGTTGAAGCCATTCTTGTGCCTCAGCCTCCTGAGTAGCAGGGATTACAGGCACGTGCCACCACGCCCGGTTTTTGTTTTTGGTAGAGGGGGTTTCACCATGTTGGCCAGGCTGGTCTTGAACTCCGGACCTCAGGTAATCTGCCCACCTCGGCCTCCGAGAGTGCTGGGATTACAGGCGTGAGCCACGGCGCCCAGCCTGTTTCTCGTTGGATACAGGAGTATTTAAAAAACAAGCCGTGTGGTTATATTAGGTCTAGTTCATTTTAGCTTCTGTACAGAACAGTCACGAATTAATCACGACCGGCCCTGGGCTAACTGACCCCAGGGTTCTAGTTTCTCACTGTGGAAACAAAGCTGCCTGAATGTCACTGCTGAGTTATCGCTGGGAGCGGGATCTGGAAGCCTTCTCTTGACTGGGGGCCCCACACTGCCTTGCGAAGAGGATCCCCGTCTTCTCGCTGCCCCTTCCAGCCTTGGCGTTGTCAGACTTTTTTTCTGGTTTGGTCTTTGAATTTTTTTTTTTTTTTTTTTTTTTTGAGACGGAGTCTCGCTCTGTCGCCCGGGCTGGAGTGCAGTGGCCGGATCTCAGCTCACTGCAAGCTCCGCCTCCCAGGTTTACGCCATTCTCCTGCCTCAGCCTCCCGAGTAGCTGGGACCACAGGCGCCAGCCACCTCGCCCGGCTAGTTTTTTGTATTTTTTAGTAGAGACGGGGTTTCACCGTGTTAGCCAGGATGGTCTCGATCTCCTGACCTCGTGATCCGCCCGTCTCGGCCTCCCAAAGTGCTGGGATTACAGGCTTGAGCCACCGCGCCCGGCTGGTCTTTGAATTTTCTTAATTAGGTAGAATCCACGTTTATTACTTTTTTTTTTGAGACAGAGTCTTGCTCTGTCATCCAGGCTAGTGTGCAATGGTGCGATTTCGGTTCACTACAACCTCCGCCTCCCGGGTTCAAGCGATTCTTGTACCTCAGCCTCCTGAGTAGCTGGGACTAAGGGCAAACGCCACCATGCCCAGCTAATTTTTTTTTTAGTAGAGACAGGGTTTCACCATGTTGGCCAGGCTGGTCTCGAACCCGTGTAGGCCTCCCAAAGTGCTAGGATTACAGGTGTGAGGCAGTGCGCCCGGCCTATGTCCAGTATTTTCGATATGGGATTCTTACAGAGCAATGTTAAGTAACAGCAAGACGAACGCTGGACACTGGGTGGTGGGCAGCGAGACCCCTGCCAGTGAGGGTCATCACCCTTGTTTCTCCTGGTAAACAGGACCCCGTCTTGGAGACGGGGTCGGACCACCCTCCCCGCGGCTATGCCTTCCTCGCGCTCCGCTCCTTGCGACCGAGACCGAGGAGCGACCAAGGAGCCCGACGAAAGGACCACGGGACCACGTCCCAGCGCCAGCCGGGCCGCGCGGGGTCAGGGTGGGGGGCAGGGCCACGCGGGGCCGGCGGGCCGAGTGGCGGGAGTGCTGCACCCGCAGATGGGCCGCCCACGTGGGGACCACCGCCCACCTGGCCTGGTCGCATGGGCAGTGGGAGACCCCACTGCAGTGCAAGGCCTCGCGGTGTCCCTCCCTTGGTCAGCAGACCGCTGTCCAGGATCCGGCATCCGGCATAATCGAGGCCCCAGGCTCCGAGGACGCTGCGCTCTTGGCCGTGGACTTCCACGCAGGAAGACGCTGGTGCTTGAGAGGACGTGGCCGCTGCGAAGAGTCACCGGAGGACCGCGTCCTGTGTCAAGATGCGTCCGGCCCACGGCTGAGCCCCCAGCATCAGTCCTGAGCTACACGGCTGAGCCCCGGGAGGCTGATGGGAGTTATCCGGGCTTCTCCCCACACTCCGGGGCCCGTCGTGTGGGCGCTGCGCGTGCACCTCCTCTTCCTCAGTAAACTGCGGCGGAGACTCCCCCCGGGAAGCACGAGGGCGACGTGTGCGGAGAGCAGGGTAGGCAGGACCTAAGGGAACCCGGGCTCGCGGGTGTGGGCACGGCAGAGACCGAGAGGCGAGTGGGCCTCCAGGTCTGGAGGGGTGCCCGGGGCGGGCCCTTAGCAGCAGCGGCTCCAGGCTCATTGGCCCCCGGGGGAAAAGCCACAGAGGCTGCCTCTTGAGACCCAGAGCACCAGGGGGCCCTGTCCCCTCTCTAGGTCCAGGCCAGGTGGCCACCAAGCCATGGGTTCTAGGGCCTCCATCTAGCAGAGCTGGGAGCTGCAGGGCCCAGTTCTACCCCTTCCTTGATCTGGCACAAGTGCAAGAGGGAATGCCTCGTCCTACATGGGAGAAGGCAGGGCCCTCAGCTCCCTCCCTCCCTCCCCACGGGAGTCTCCACAAACGCAAGCCTCAGCCAGGACGCCACTCCTGTGCTGTAACTAACCAATCACACCTTCATTTTTCTAAAGCTTTATTTATTTTATAAAATGCATAAAATAAATTATACTGGTAACATTTTAAAAATTAACATCTTTGTATTCGGCAATCCTGGGTCAGGAGGCAGAAGGAGGGTGGCGGGGACGGGGATGGCTCACTGGGCAGCTAACCCGTGTAGGCCACTTCCTCCTCGTCACTGCCATCGGGGACCGCGTCTGTCCCAAAGTAGCGGTCGCCAAAGTTCCCTGGAGAAAGCGGGCCAGTGTGTGGTGGGGCCTCCCAGGGCCGCCCACCTTGCCCTCATGCACGGCTGAAGGGCCTGGGCAGCCTCACCAATGCCTGGGATGATGCGGAAAAGGTCATTGACCCGCTTGTCCACCGCCGTGGTGATGATTCTCACTCGTGGAAACGCATAGGCCACTGAGTGCACGCCCATCTCCGCCATGAGCAGTGACAGCAGAAAGATCTTGTCCTCAGGCACGTCGTGGTCCTACAAAGCGTATGGGCAGGTAAATCCCACCTCTGCCTGAACCTGCCCCGCCTACCCAGGGCCCACTCACCAGGAGCACGCGCACCGCCATCATGGCCGCGGCGCCCGTGGACACGGTGCAGTCCATGAGGATCACGTGGTCATCGCTGATGTCCTTGGGCAGCCTCAGGTAGTGCAGCTGCGGGCGGCACGGGTCAGGCTGCAGGTGCGGCTCCCTCTGCCCCCAGCCCCGGGCTCATCGCCCCAGCTGCCCCCACGCACCTCGGGCTCCCCGGTAAGCTGGTTGGTCTGGATGAGGATGGTGCCGATGCGCACGTCTTTGCACACGGCGCGCAGGGCGGGCTCCATGGTTTCACCGGCACGCAGGATGGACACACCTGTGATCTGCGGGGAGGGGAGACTAAGCACCCACATCCCGCCCCAGCAGCCCATCCCGCGCCCAAGTGCGCCCAGGCAGGTACCTGCTTCCCCGCATAGCACTTGCCCGCGTAGTCCTGGCCCTGCGGGGTCCGCACAACGCAGTCCTGTGGGGTGAAAGGTGAGGACTTGGTGAGCGCAGGGAGTCCGGGACGCACCCTCCACCTCGCGGGCTACAAACCTGAAAGGGTAGGAAGGAGAGCGCGTGCTCGATGAGCAGCCGCATCAGTCTCTTGGAGTAGAAGATGAACTCGTCGCGACTGGTCTCCTTGTCCCTGCGGGGCGGAAAGTTGAGCGGGAGCGCGCGCGGAGCGGGAGCGCGCGTGGGGCCTCCGTCCCCAGGTGGGTCCTACCTGATGATGGTGTGCATGCCTCGCACCTGCGGCGTGCTCTTCAGAACGCTCAGCGTCTGGGGCAGCGGGTGGCACTGGTGTGCCGAGGCCAGCGCAGCCCTGGGGACAAACCGATGGGGAACACTCAAGAAGGGGGTCTTCTCCCAGAGCTCTCCCTCCCCACAGGACGGCCGTGCACATCACTGTGGGGGAAACACGTGGGCCAGGCACAGCGGGAGGTGGAGCGGGCCTGACTTCTGCCTGGGGCTGAGCTGCCAGGCAAAGGCGAAAGATGGTGGCGAACAGCGGGGCAAGCTCACCATCAGGCAGAAAGCTGGGGGGTAGGGTGTGAGGGCCCCTCCCAGCGCGGGACCCCTCCTGGGCTAAGAGGAAGCAGAAGTGCGCCAGGCACAGGGCAGGCTCACAGGTCTCAGACCCCAGAATGGGTGGGTTGTCCCCAGCCTCTCCCTGGGGGAACAACTAAAGCTCTGTGGGGTCAGGCCCCGCCCTGGCTCCTCCCCGAAGTGGTGCGTGGCCCCTCAAGAGATGGGGGTGAGGGGCAAAGCTGGCTCAGTGCCGCTTGGCTGCCCCGCCCCGCTGCCCAAGCCTGGGGAGGGCAGAGGCAGGAGCAGGTGTAGGAGCAGGCAGGAAAAGGGCGGGACGGAGGCAAGAAAGAGGTGGGACAGGGAGGGGGCAGAGCGGAAAAGGGGCGGGGCAAGGGCAGGGAATGGGGCAAGGGCAGGAAGAGGAAAGCGGGTGGGGGGGGCACGGAATTGGGCGTGACGGGGCAGAAGCGGGAAAGGGGCGGGGTAGGGAAGAGGTATGGCAGGGGCAGAAAAGAGGCATGACACGGGCAGGGAGAGGCAGGGCCGGGAATGGGGTGTGGCAGGGCAGAAAAGAGGCGTGACTGGCAGGGAAAGGGGCGGGGCAGGAGCAGGGACAAGGGGCTACAGGAAGGCGGGGCACACAGCAGCACCACAGAGCACTCTGCTCACATATCCCAACGTAGCTTCCTCTGCTTGCCAGGTGAAGAGCATGTTCAGGGAGGGAACAGGGCAGGAAACGGGGGTTTACAAGAGAAGGAAGAGAACAAAGAGAAGGCTGCTTAGTTGGGGAGCAGGGCGTTCCCCGCAGGCCTGAGGAGGAGTGTGGGCGGCCAGGTCCCCAGCCCTGCCTGGCCCTCCCTCCTGCCCCCCACCAAGGCTTTCTGGGGCTGATGGAAGTGAGTGGAGCCACAGGCCAACACTTTCTCAGCTGACCAGACGATGGAAAATGTGTCTGGCTGTGTTCAGGTGTTTTTTCAAGTTTGAAACCCTGGAAATTTTTTTTTTCTCAGAACAAAAGCTTCAGGAGGAACCTGATGGGACAAGACCTGCGGGTTCCCTGGCCATGGAGAGGGCCAAGCAGAGACTCATGCAGGCACAGGAGGTGGACGGCTGGTGGACGGGCCCTGGAGGCATTTCCAGCATTTGGCAAACTCTTTGGAGTGCTCTGAACACAAGGGCTCTCCCACCAGGTGGTTCAGTCAGGAGCCTCCCAACCCACAGAAGGCGGGGAGAAGGGCAGGTCCCTCGTGGCTGTCCCCCCGCACGCCTGCCCTTGGGGAGGGGCAGTGGGATATGGCCCCAGCCCAGCCCAAGCTTCTTGCTGCAGTTGCCCAGTTCCTGCTGGCAGAGCTGTGTGGGCTGCGAGGACAGAGCTGGGGCAAGCAGGACCCAGGTGGGTGGGAGGACAGGGGCAAGGCCCTCCCACCTGCGACCAGGGAAAGCTGGCTGGTCCGTGAGGCTGGACATAGGAGGCACAACAGGCTCCCTGGCTGCTGGGACATGTCTGTAGTCACTGCCCCAGGGGCCTGGCAGTGCTGCCTCAGGAGGACAGCTGTGCTCTCTGGGGCCAAATCCCATAGACAGACTCAGGGGTCAGGGGAGCCTCCAGCAAAGTCTGGCCAGGACAGGGTCAGGACCCCATGACCCTGGGCAAGCTACGTCACGTCTCTGTGCCTCAGCGTCCTCATCTGCCAGCAAGGGGAGGCAGAAGCAGGGCTGGGACCACTCCACACCTCCCCTTCTGTGACTGGGAAGAGCCGGCTGCCTGCCTGGCTGGATCACAGCCCAGACCGAGAGCTCCATGGGAGTGTTGGAAGTGCCTCCATCTGTGCAGACAGCTGTGCAAGTCTTACCTGACGCTGAGTTCACGCTGTGGCAGCAACACAGGAAGACACAAGGGAACGGTGGCGCGTCAGTGACCAGGGCAGGCGGCCAGGCCACCCCCACCCAGGAATGGACATGCTGCAGACCCGCAGGGACACAGCCAGTCATGGGGGTGGCAGCTTCTAATGCTTCTAACCTGGGGACCACCTGGGCCAGACCTGCAGTTCTGGGTTGGGGCAAGAGCCAGGACCCTGGGCGCTGTTCTGCAGGCCTCAGGCCTTCAACATCCTGTTACGGAGTGTGTTCAGAGCCAGCCCAGGCTCCAGGGCCCAGCCATAGAATGCCTCAGGGAGCACGGGACCTCTGATAGGGGTGTCGCTCCTGGGGTGACCCCCTGAGAAAGAGAGGAGCCTGGCCTGGCGTGGCACTCAGCAGTGAAACCCCCCAGTCCTGGGCCAGCAGGTCATGCCTGTCATTCCCAAAAGCTCAGGCTGGGTGTGCTGAGCAGGCTGCACCCTCGGCTGGGTCCTGAGCACCTGTACCCCCACCCCAGCTTCCTCAGGGAACCCAGGCCCTGCACGGCACAACGGGATGGGGTCTGGGCTGGACGATCCGACTGACCAAGCAGGCTCCGGACACTCAGGGCTGGCATCTGGCAAGGGACAGTGAGCACAGGGGGATGAGGGGAGCAGGCCACTGGGGGTGGTGGCAGTGGAGAAGTGGGTAGTGGGGCTGGGCTAGGCCGTGGGGACACAGGACCCTGCTGGGCTGAGGGCCACTCACCTCCTCCAGCTGGCTGTGCACGTGCTGCACGATCAGGTCGATGGCCACCGTGTTGCCGCTCCCTGGGGCGGGATGGGGGAGGGTGACTGGGGGCGGGGCCATTGGCCTGCCTGACACCCACCCAACAGGCAGCCCAGCAGGCTCACCTCTGGGCACCACGATGTCTGCCAGGCGCATGGTGGGCTGGATGTACTGGTCGAAGGAGGGCTTGACAAACTTGTTGTACTGCTTGATGACACCCTCGATGTCCCGGCCGCGCTCACTGATGTCCCTGCGCAGCCGCCGTACCAGGCGGATGTCAGAGTCTGTGTCCACAAAGATCTTCATGTCCAGGAGCTGGTGGAGACAGTGGGCCAGTGAGCGGCTGGATGCCAGCAGCCGGCATGGAGACACTGGGACCAGCCCCTGCAGTGAAGCCGCCTGGTCTGTGGACCTGGCCAGAGCCACTTCCCCAGGGCACCCTGGCAGGTGGGAGGAGTGTGGAGGTGGGGGTGTCTGGGGTGGGGTGCTGCCCATCAGGGGCTTAGGTGAAGAGGCGTGGCATGGTGGCTGGCGAAGGACTCAGGCAGGAATGGGGCTGGGCATACGTGATCTCCTTTACTTTGCTTGAGGAAACTCGCACCAACACACTGGGGAACGGGGGGCATGGCGAGTTTAGGGTTTATCCACATGCTCAGCACACCACAGTTGGCCCCTGAAGAGGCCTTGTGGAGGCTGGGGGTGGCTATGTGCTGGACAGTGGGGTCCTCTGGGCCTGTGCCAGGGGCAGGACCTGGGCCCTGGGATCAGGCCAACCGAGTCACACTCAGCTCTGTCCTGAAGGCTCCTGTGACCTACAGCACAGTCTCTCAAACACACCAGCCCCGGGTCCTCACCTGTCCGTCAGGACCACAGCAAGGGACGAGAACGCCAAGAACATGCCAGGTATGAGCACAGGCCTCAGGCGGTGGAGAAGGAACCACTGCCCCAGCTCTGCCTTGCAGGGCCAGCAGATGGACCCAGCCGTAGCCTGCCTGGGGTTGGGGTTGGGGTAGGGAGTGGCTGGCCTAGGCCTATAGGGTGTGGATGCCTTGGGGACGGGGCAGGAGGACACACACATCATGGACAGGGTGGCCAGGGCTGAGACACCAGTGGGGTGGGTATTCCCAGTGAGTGCTAACCTCCAACAGTGTCTTGTCAGCAAAGGCCATGATGCCCTCAAAGATGATGACGTTTGCACCATACAGTGTTTTCTGTGAACAGACCCAGGAGTTGTGGAGCCCGGCTCATGTGCCTGCGGCCCCCCGAGGCCCCTCTGCAGGGCCCTGGCCTACCCCCCAAGGCCCCCTCTGGCCCCCTCTGCAGGCCCCCGGCCTACCCAGTCCCTCTTCCGGCTGTGCGTGGTGAAGTCATAGACGGGCACCTTGACACTCTTCCCCTGCTTCAGTTTCTTGAGGGTGGAAATGATGAGGTCGAAGTCAAAGGCGTCCGGGTGGTCGAAGTTGAAGTTGTTGTGTGCGGCCTGTTCCTGCTGCTGCTCAGTCAGCACCTGGTGGGGGAGGCTGTGGAGCAGTTGCAGGCACAGCAGGGCCTTCACCCAATGCCAGTGGGCAGGGGCTCTAGGCCTCCCAGGAGTAGCCACGCTGGGGCTCAGATACCAGAGACTTGCATGTGCAGGGGTTCCAGGGTCAGGGAGAGGACAAGGGGGTCCCTGGGGGAGCTGGGCGGGGGCCCACCTTGTAGAAGGAGTCCATGGACAGCAAGACCACCCAGGGCACGTCCAGGGCTTCAATGATCATTCTGGCAACAGTGGTCTTCCCAGAGGCACTGCCACCTCCCAGGCCTGCCGGGGGGAGCGGAGACCCTCTATGAGGAACAGACGGGCTGCCCACGCAGATCAGTCCCAGAGGTACCCACCCCACTGCCACTGCCTGCAGTTGCCCGGCTTCCTTCTCCTGCTCCAGTGGAAAGCACTGGAGGGGAGCCGGAGGCAGGCGTCCGGCAGCAGGTCCCACGCTCCCGCGGCTCTCACCGATGGCGAAGGCCTCCTTGGACTGCGTGCCGTGCTCGTTGTACCAGGGCGGCCGCCCTGCGGTGTAGATGGTGCGCTTGCTGGTGCGCAGCAGGGGAGGCTCTGACTTGCACTGGCTGGTGGTCCGCTTCCGGGGAGAGTGCCCAGTGCCCACGGGTGGCAGGAGCCTGTCCAGGGACTCTGCATTGCTGCTGCAGACAGGGGCGTGCTCGGATTTGGCCCAGGGCTGCCCACCTCCCAGGTACCCGCTGGCATGGCTGGCCCACAGGGCATCTCCCCACCCCCTCAACAGGCATGGCTGAGGTGGGCAGGCTCATTGGGGGTACATAAGAACTCTGCCTGGGCTGGGCGTGGTGGCTCACGCCTGTAATCCCAGCACTTTGGGAGGCCGAGGCAGGTGGATCATTTGAGGTCAGGAGTTTGAGACCAGCCTGGCCAACATGGTGAAACCCCGTCTCTTCTAAAAATTAAAAAAAAAAAAAAAAAAAAAAATTACCTGGGTGCGGTGGCAGGCACCTGTAATCCCAGCTACTAGGGAGGCTGAAGCAGGAGAATTGCCTGAACCCGGGAGGCAGAGGCTGCAAAGAGCTGAGATCATGCCACTGCACTGCACTCCAGTCTGGATGACAGAGCAAGACTCCACTTCAAAAAAAAAAAAAAAGAAGCCTGCTTGCAGCTGGGCCACAGGACACAGAGACCCAAGTGCTTAGCCTGGCACAGGGCAGACCATCACTGTCCACACAGCAAGGACAGAGGGACAGCAAACAAGGACAAGGGAAGGAGGAGAGACACTACCTTGGGGCCATGCTCATCCTGCTGTGTGGACAGGCACTGGCTGGGCCAGGCCCTGTCCCCAAGGGGACTCAAGGTGGGCATGTGAAAGGCAGGCAAGACCCCAAAGTGGACCATGTTCCCTTCCAACCCAGCACACTCTCTGGGCAGCCAAATCGCTGCCACGCTGAAGGCTGGGTGCCCAAGGAGATGTGAGGGCAGCACGTTGGTGGAGGCGAGGCCAGACCAGGTTGTGCGCACACAGCCAGGGTGAGGTCCCCAGACATGACCAGGCTGAAGGGCTCAGGGAGAGAGGCCAGAGGGCTCAGACAGGGCCTGATCCTCCTGCAGTGACAGCAGCCCTGCACAGGGTGGTGCCACGGCCTGGCCTCTCTGGCTGTCGGAGTGCCAGATGGGGGACCCTGGGCTGGGAGCCTTATGGGAACCCCATTCATTCTTGCTGTGGCCCCTCCTGGGTCCCCAAGATAGAAACCTCCGGTATCTGGCGAACACTAGAGAGGAAATGCTGCAGGCTGCCTGGGAGGTGAGCATGAGCCTGCCCAGGGGAACGGGGAGCCCCTAAAGGCTGCAAGGGGGAAATCAACAGGAGGAAGACACAGACCTATGCTGGGTAGCATCTACATGCACTGCACATGCCAGACCAACACTCAGGCGCCCGCCAACTTGTCAGTTGACAACCTCGGACGGGCAGGGGCCGTGACTGGCCATGGAGCCCTGGGAGAGGCAGCCTCTGGGGAGGCTCAGTGTGGCCCAGTGCCCTGCCGGGGTGGGGGACAACGTGGCACCTGCTCAGTCTGTTCTGAGAGGCTCGGATGCAGAGCCTGGTGTGAAGATGCCAAGAGACAAGACACAGGTCCGGCAGAAGAGACCACGCTGGCCATGGTGGCCTCAGCATCATGTTTCAGGCCTGCCTGGGAAGCTCTCAAGGGTCAGCACCTTGGCCCTGCAGGTCATGGCCCACCCACATGGGGAGCAACTCAGAACCACAGTCACTGCCTGTGCAGGGCAGAGCCCCGGGGGCAAGAGGGAGAGTCCTGCGCAGGGCAGAGCCCCCGGGGGCAAGAGGGAAAGTCCTGCAAACAGCAGAGCCACCTCTTTGTAGCTTCCTGCAGCGGCACAGTCTGTCCCCTGCGCTCTGGAGTTCACGGGAGATGGAACACTCCACAAATGCAAGTTACGCCTGAAAATGACACAGAAACACAGGTGCGGAGAGGGAAAGGCATCTTGAGAGCATCGTCAGGGGAGAAAAGCAAGCTGGAAGGAGATACGACTCCATCGGTATAAAATCCAGCAAACGAAGGACGCTCACCCGCATGTGCCTGGGGGTAAGGGGGGGGAGGAGGTGTGTGTGTGTGTGAGGAAGGGGGTGTGTGTGTGAGGG
>NC_037678.1:38872476-38891874 GCF_003255815.1 Theropithecus gelada | reverse complement strand
GTGTGTGTGTGTGAGGGAGGGTGTGTGTGTGTGAGAGGAAGGGTGTGTGAGAGGGAAGGTGTGTGTGTGTGAGAGGGTGTGTGTGTGTGAGAGGGAGGGTATGTGTGTGAGGGAGGGAGGGTGTGTGTGTGAGAGGGTGTGTGTGTGAGGGAGGAGGTGTGTGTGAGAAGGAGGGAGACGTGTGTACACTCCAGCCCTAACCATGATCACGCTGGCCACCAAGATTTGGAGCAGCAACTTCTGTCCCACTGGAATGTGTTTTAAGCACAGGCCACTTTTTTACTATAAACTAAACCGTAGTCTGTCCTTGGAACTGGCCGTCCCGCTGCCGCCAACGCATCAGGGCCTGGCTGCGGCATCAAGCCTGGTGCTTCCCCAGGCCGGTGGATGGCTGAGGACGCGGCCAGGACAAGGCCCTTCCTGCCTCTGGGGTGACCTGAGCGTCTCGTGGGAACACTCATGTTCCCGGCGGCACACTCCTCCCCGTGCACCCGTGACACCCACAGCCAGGGGGACGGTGTCCGTGGACACACACAGGGGGCAGTGGGAGGAGAGAGCCTAGCCCAACAGGTGACAGGCCACCTCAGCAGCTCTCACGGGCACGTGTGGCAACACTGACAGCAGCGAGAAGACTCGCTGTCTGCCTGATGTGGAAAGTGCGCTGTGCCCCTCCTCGGAGACAGCCAGCCTGCCTGTTTCTGTGCCGCCGTCAGGGAGTGAGCGCTGGGAATAATCGGCCTCACCTCCGTGGCCTCGGAGATCGCTCTGGAGCTGAGCGCTGACGTCAGCAGCAGGGCTGAGCACAAACAACACAGCCAGGCGCCAAGAGAACCAGGCGAGGGGGCCCGGGGACAGCGCCACTGCACGGTGCCCTGAAAGGGAAGCAGGTACCACGGCACCGCCCCGAGACTGTGTGTGGGGGCCGTGGCTGGAATGGGACCTGCACCCCACCTGCCTGAAGGGCTGTCAGTCAAGGAGGAAGATGGGACCCAGCAAACAGAAGCCACGACCGCCAGGGCCCTGGACGGACACTGCCAACGCACCAGCAGTAAACACAAGGGCCTACAAGGCTCACCCTCGGGGCCACCCCCCCAGCAGGTGGTGACGGATGCCCACAGCTGGGGACAGTGCGGCAGACCAGCTTAGGCCCGGCATATAGAAACGCTCTGATGGCCATGGACGCCGTGGTGGGCAGAGAAGAAACCCAGGCGGCCCCTCCCCTCTACGCCTAACCCCAGCATCCGCGGGAATCACCCACGGTCTTCAACCTCAGAGAGGAAGCTCTGACACAATCTGACTTGCAGAGGCTCCCCAGCAAAGCTCCCAGCACTGCGCGTGCGGCTGCCTGCACTTCCTCCGCGTACCCTGCACGCCGAGGGTGAGCCCACTAATGCACAGAGCTGGGACGAACTTGAGGGGCAGACACCAGACGGCGGAGGCTGGGCTGGCACCGTGTCAGCTCCCCACTGGAAGTCTCCTGGTGCTCAGGCCTCTCCAGCAGGAGCCTCCCAACCCCCCATTTGTGGCTCCTCCTCATCCTGCTGAAGTAACCGCAGATCCCTCCTGAGGCACGCGCTGGCCCTTCTGCTGGGAGCCGTGCCATGCAGTGGAACAGTCAGAAGCAGGCCAGGATGATGTGCCAGGAACCCGCCTCACCGCAGGCCTGTGACGGTGTCAGGCTGAGTCTGCACCAAGCCCAGCCCCACTACCTTCTCCAAAGCTGGTCTGTCTCTGAGAGTCAAGGACAAAGCCTCCCCCTACTTTTCACAAGCAGCACCCCTTGACAGAGGAAAGTTGGCCGGGTGTGGTGGCTCATGCCTGGAACAGCCCTTTGGAGACTGCAGGAGGGGGGCTGCTTGAGGCCAGCAGTTCACGACCAGCCTGGGCAACATGGTGAGACCCCCGTCTCCACAAAGAAAACTTCAGAATATTAAAAATAAACAAAAAGAGAGGAGAAAGTTACACAACAAACCTCATTTCCCGTGAACAGATGGACAAGAGTGCTTCTGGCCACAACAACAAAGGTTAATTCCAGCCCAGAGGGTTCCGAGCCGTAACCAACACAAGAAGAGACGTGCCCAGACCAACGGCCCTGAGCAGAACTGCGCCTTCGACCCTGGGCTCTGCCCGGTGCCCGAGAGCACCTGCCAGCCTGTTTGATTCCTGATACCCACAGACGTGCACCAAACACAGGCCTGAGTGGCCAGGACCACAGCACAAGTGGGCGCCCCTCGCAGCAGCGACCTCCGGCCGAGACTCACCCGCCTTCTGCTCCAAGGGCCCGGCACCCTGAGATCCTGATGCCAGGGTAAGATGGGGGGCTGCTCATGGTCGAGGACACGGGTGGGTGCTCCTGAACAGCGAGTGGCCCCAGGGGTGGATGCGTGGGGGCTCAGGCGCAGGCAGCCGTCGGGGGCATCACCACCTCAGATCCACAGTAGTCCCCTAAGGCAGCTCAGGAGCTCCGGCCACCTGAACTGCCCATCCATGGGCAGGACTACCCCTATGGGCAGCACAGTGGGTGCAGAGCCGGGGGCTGGGGGTGAGACCCTTGGCTGGTAGAAGCTGCCTGCCAAGTGTCAGCAGAGACTCAGCAGCTAGGAGGCCCTTGGAGCCCCTACCGTACTGAGGGCACAGCACTCACTGCCGTCCTCAGAGGCCAAGGCCACAGGCATAAGAGGATCACCCAGCTGGGGGCTTGTGTGTGCCTGATATTAATAGCGCTGGCTTTGCCTGGTGTGGCCCTGACAATCCTCGGGCCAGCCCTTGGTGTGAACTGCCCCCTCCTGTGTGTGCGCTGGCACATTCGGCCAGCCTAGGGCCGCAGGCTTGCGGAGGACCACCCTGCGCCATGTGCCTGCACCCCTCCTGGATCCCCTGGAAAAAGCTACAGTCCCCTGGCCTGCCTGGGGCTACAGAGTGAACCCCCCACAGCAGGACAGGGAAATCTGAGGCGCCTCTTGGCCAGATGTCCCGAACGTCAGTGCTGAGCTGGGCACCCCATCCCTAGCCCCAAAGTGCTTCCAACAGGCATAAACAAATCTGAAACTCCACCCCCTGGCACCATCTGAAAATAACTGCCCTGCCCTGCCCCCACTCACGGGGGATCCTGCAGGGACCTGCAACCACCCAGGGCTCACCACCCAGGGCTCACCACCCAGGGCTCAGCAGAGCACAGCGGACACAGTCACCTCTCCGAGAGCCCACAGAAACGGGGGTTCCGCCCCACCCTCAGCAGTTTGTCAAGGATGTGCACAGAGAGGTCCTGGCAGCCCTAAGCTCTCCCGGGGCGGACAAGTCACCATGGGAGTCAGCTTCCTCCTACCATGGGTTTCTCTTGGAGCTTCCAGTACTGAGGCAGGGGCTGCCAGGAGCCCAGGGAAAAGGGAAGGACTCCACATGGAGGTCACACTCCTGAAAAGTGGGGCCACTCCTGGGAGCTGCCTCAGAGGCAGGACTGGCCCATCTGTCTGTGTCCACAGGTGCTTCCTCTCCTCATTCTGCTCCCCGGAGGCAGCTACACCCCTCATCTGGGAAGTGGGCAGGAGACAGCCCAGGGTCGGGGAGGCAGAGGCTGTCCTGAGCAGGGGCGCGGAGCCTGGGCTCCTGGGAGCCGTGTCACTGGCTGGGCTGTCTGAACAGCAGAGTGGACTCAGGCTGATCTACCTGGCATGCGCATGCTCTGGTTGCCCCAGCTGGCCAAGAGACCCGTGGAAGCCAACACTATGCTGGCCAGGCCAGGGACGCACGAGCCCAGGTATGCAGCTGTGAATGGAACCACCAGGCCCCACCCTGGAATCACGCTGCCTCGCTGCAGACCACGTGGTCCCCAACATGCCCCTCCAGGAGGCTGCTCTCGGCCACAGCAGCCCACGGCAGGAAGGAGCCGCTCCCAGCGGGGAGGGGTGCCCTGCCCTGGTCCCATTCACTGGTGTTCCTCCCAGGTTCTGACTTGCTGAGCTGGGCCGGTCCGGAGAACTCCCATTCCCACGCCACCCACAGGTGCTGACACCGCGTTGGGGTAAGCACTGCCCAGGGTACCTTCTGCCTAAGGTTTCCTCCTTGCAGGTGAGGCTGAGGCCAGTGGTGCTGGAGGCTGCCTTAGCCACTTCTGGGCACCTCTTGCCCCTCCCTCACCTTCAGCCATCCTACTCTGGGCCACAGCACAGTCGAGTGTGGCTCAGACCCCTCCACGGAGCCATGGCTTGCCTCAGTTTCCTCCCCAAGGACAACAGCAGGTGCATTACAGGTGGGCCAGCTCACAAAGACCAAGGCAGACGCCTCATCGGTGATAAGGGCACCATAAGTGTCGCCATCGTAAAGAAACAATTACAGGCGGCCGGGCGCAGGGCTCACGCCTGGAATCCCAGCACCAGCTCACAAAGACCAAGGCAGACGCCTCATCAGTGGTAAGGGCCCCATGAGTGTCATCATCGTAAAGAAACAAGCACAGGCGGCCGGGCGCGGGGCTCACGCCTGGAATCCCAGCACTTTGGGAGGCCAAGGCGGGTGGATCACCTGAGGTAGGGAGTTCAAGACCAGCCTGACCAACATGGAGAAACCGGGTCTCTACTAAAAATACAAAAATTAGCTGGGCACGGTGGCACATACCTGTAATCCCAGCTACTCAGGAGGCTGAGGCAGGAGAATCACTTGAACCCGGGAGGCAGAGGTTGCTGTGAGCCAAGATTGCGCCACTGCACTCCAGCCTGGACAACGAGAGCAAAACTCCCTCTCAAAAAAAAAAAAAAAAAAAGAAATAAGCACAGGCAGCCGGGCACGGTGGTTCACGCCTGTAATCCCAGCACTTTGAGAGGCTGAGGTGGGCAGATCACCTGAGGTCAGGAGTTCAAGACCAGCCTGGCCAACATGGTGAAACCCCATCTCTACTAAAAATACAAAAAATGGGCCAGGTGCAGTGGCTCACACCTGTAGTCCCAGCACTTTGGGAGGCCGAGGCTGGCCGATCATGAGGTCAGGAGATCGAGACCATCCTGGCTAACACGGTGAAACCCCGTCTCTACTAAAAATACAAAAAGTTAGCCGGTCGTGGTGGCGGGCGCCTGTAGTCCCAGCTACTCAGGAAGCTGAGGCAGGAGAGTTGCTTGAACCCGGGAGGTGGAGGTTGCAGTGAGCTGAGATGGCACCACTGCACTCCAGCCTGGGACTCCGTCTCCAAAAAATAAAGGAAAGAAAGAAAGAAAGAAGCCCAGGCATGTGTGGAGACTGGAGGCAGGGCTGCCCCTCACCAACTATCCACAATGTGAAGGAAACTAGAAGCAAACATCCAGCAGCAGGGAGCGTGGGGCATGGAAACCAACGCCGAGGAAACAGCCGCAGGAGAGAGCACAGAGGGAGAAAGAAAGGCTCAGGTACTCCCTTGCTGTGGTTCAGGCCTGTTCTACCACCCCTGGGGTCACCATTGCCCACGGACCTTCCTGTTGGGTGCCTGAAGCACGGCGCCTCCTGACAGGTCAGGGTTTTTTTTGTTTGTTTTTTGTTTTTTGAGACGGAGTCTCGCTCTGTCACCCAGGCTGGAGTGCAGTGGCCGGATCTCAGCTCACTGCAAGCTCCACCTCCCGGGTTCACGCCATTCTCCTGCCTCAGCCTCCCGAGTAGCTGCGACTATAGGCACCCGCCACCTCGCCCGGCTAGTTTTTTGTATTGTTTTTAGTAGAGACGGGGTTTCACCGTGTTAGCCAGGATGGTCTCGATCTCCTGACCTCGTGATCCGCCCGTCTCGGCCTCCCAAAGTGCTGGGATTACAGGCTTGAGCCACCGCGCCCGGCCGACAGGTCAGGTTTAAGGGAAGTTTGCGGGATAACTAAAAAGAGGCTGGAGGGAGGAGGGAGCAGGGAGGAGCTAGCCCACAGGAGCCAACGCTGGCCTGACCCCTGTGCCGGACTGACTCTGGGAGAGTCATCAGGGCAGCTTTCTCAGGCGGGAGGGGCACTGGGGGGTTGGGGACTTGCACTGGCCCACGCCACCACTCTGGAAACCTTCCCTCAGCAGGACCTGCTCTGCACAGGTCATGGGCAGCCTCCCTCTGCTCCCCACTTCCACAGCTCCAGACTCCATCTCAACCGCAGCCAGGAGTCACTGCTAACACCACAAAGGACCTGTTCCTGTACCAGCATGGGCCAGCTCTGGGGCAGGTGCCCGGGACAGAGTCACGAGTGACAAGCAGACAGTAAACAACGGGCGAGACGGACAGACTGACTGCTGGGATGATGCGGCAGGAGGAACTGGAATGGTGCTGGAGGAGCCCCAGCCCTGGGGACAGACCTCCACCTGTGCACAGACCTCCAAGCTGGAGCCTGCTCTGGAACACCAAGGGCAGCACCAGAGGTTGAAGAGGGGCAGACGCAGGAACGCTGGGGGACACACTCGGGGAACAGTGAGAAAAGCCCTAGGCTGGGGCAGAGGAAGTCCGCAAGGGGACACACTCGGGGAACAGTGAGAAAAGCCCTAGGCTGGGGCAGAGGAAGTCCGCAATGGTACAAGCATCAAGACACAAAGTGCAAGAAATTTGCCTAAGACAAGAGGCAGTTCCAGGGCAGACCGGGGCCCCTGGAGAAGGGTGCCGCAATCTATCCTCACTGCCTGCAGCTTCCCTCCTGTCCCTTGGTAACCACACCAAACAAAGATAACAGCAGTCTCTGCCTCCTCAGACACCGCGAGGGCCACTGTGCCCAGCCCACTGTCTGTGCACAGGGCAGGCCCAGATGGCTGCTGCCACCAACCTGTGTTATCTGGGAGTGCCTTTATCAAGAGCCCTCAGTGCTTGTCTAGCGTTGGCCTGCCCCACCTTGGGTTAAATCAAAGCCTCTTTGGTGGCCGGGCACGGTGGTTCATGCCTGTAATCCCACGGAGGCCGAGGCAGGCAGATCACTTGAAGTCAGGAGTTCGAGACCAGCCTGGACAACATGACAAAATACCTGTCTACTAAAAATACAAAAAAATTAGCCGGGCGTGGTGGCGCACACCTGTAATTCCAGCTACTTGGGAGGCTGAGGCAGGAGAATTGCTTGAACCGGGAGGGGGGGTTGCAGGGAGCCGAGATCCAGCCCCTGCACTCCAGCCTGGGCGACAGAGTGAGACTCCGTCTCAAAACAAAACAAACAAACAAAACACAGCCTCTTTGGAATCAGACGACAGACTCAGGTCCTACCAGACTCCAGCCATGCAAAGCTCCCAGTCACTGCCCACTGGGAGGGTATGGACTGAAAGGACACAGGACCACGGGAAAGCTCTTTCCGCCCAGCAGCTCCTGGAGAAGAGCGACCCTGTGCCGGGACACCCTTCCCCCGGCGGCCCCCCGCGCAGCCCATCTCTGAGGAAGTCCTGGCTCACAGCGTTTCTGGCCAGAGTCACAGCCTGAACCCAGGCAAGAGGCGCCTGAGTAGGAACAATCCCTTCCATGGGGACCCCTCGGCTCCCCAAGGGACACTTCAGACGGGAAGGGAGGGGCAGCGCCCAGAGCGCCCTCCTGCAGCCCCGGGCACTGCGTGGCCACCGCCCCCTGACGGCCACGGCCGCAAAGGCGCCGCGCGGGGCTCGGGTGGGGTGGCTCCTCCCGCTGCACCCCCGCAACTTCCCCACCTCATGCTCTTGCAAAGCCCCAGCAGAGCCTCCAAGGTGCCCCGCGCGTGAGGAGCAATCAGAAGGCACCGTGCGCCGCCGCACCCCCAAATCCCGACTCCTGGCCTCTCGGGTCGGGCCGGGCCACACCCCGAGCCGACAACACTGAGCAACTCGCACAGTCGAGCAGGCACACGGCCCGCTGGGTGCTCAAGGCCCAGGGCCCCACCCACTGGCGGCAGAGACCAAGGTCAACGCTGGGGGCGCGCACCCGGGCTCCTCCCCCGGGCCCCGAGAAGCCTGCTGTCTTCGGTCAGGTCCGTCCTCCCGGCCGCTTCAAGCCCGCAGGGTCCCGCCCGGCACGTGGGAGAACGGGGCGCCGCCGCCTGGCCTCCGGGAGTGGGGGAGTTGGGCTCGCGGCGAGCACTGACCACCCTCCCACCTCGGCCAGGGCTGCGGCCCGTTTCCTGCTCGCCAGTGAAGTGGAGGCGGCGCCCACGCCTACCGGTCCTCGCACGCGGTCTCGCTTTTCTCAGCCTGCCGGCCTGGCGGGTCTCGGGCCGTAGGTGGCGACGTGGGCGAGGGGTCGGCGTCCGCGCGGGCCGGGGGCGCAGCCATTGCGCTCGGAGGCCTCTCCGCGGGCCGGGCTGGGCCGGGCGGCGCGCGTGGGCCGCCGGGAGCTGGTGGTTCCCTCTCCCGCCCACCGCGGACTACGAGCCCCACAAGGCCGCGCGTCGCGGACTACGAGCCCCACAAGGCCGCGCGTCGCGGACTACGAGCCCCACAAGGCCGCGCGTCGCGCACTACGAGCCCCACAAGGCCGCGCGGAGGGCACGCGGGACCCGTAGTTCTACCGCCGCCACCACGTGCCCGGAGGGCCCCGCCCCCTGCGTTTCACCACAAACTCAGTCCCACAAAAACCCTGGAAAAAAATCAATAAACATTTATTTGATACAGTCATTTTAATACATACAGTGATGGCCCGTCCGCACGCCACTCGGGACCAGGGCGCGGGGCGGGGACGAGGACCGGGGACAGATGGTCACAAGGCGGGCGGGGCCCGAACTCACCGTCGAAACATCTCGCAAATAAACACTTTGTAGATAGAATATATATGTATATATATATGGTTACAAGTGATAGCTGGAACCTCTTTCAAAATGCACTTATGTACTGAGAACTGGCATTAAAAAACCCAAACCAAGAAACCCAAAGCACAGGACGCGCGGCCGCGAGGCAGGGGAGAGCCTGGGGCCCCAGACCCCGGCCTGGGGGAGCCGCCTGGGGCCCGCCAAACAGGGCACGCGGGGGCGGCCCCTCCCGGGGTCAGGCTCACTGGCTCCTTCCCTTCAGGGCCACCAGGCAGGAGGGTCAACGGTCACACAGGAGGCACCCTCACCTGCCTTTGCACCAGCAAATAAAGTGCATCCCATTTTCGTGAGTGTCGGCCCGGTGAGTCAGCCTTTCCGGGCCCTTTCCTGTTCTCAGGGCAGGGGGCGTGCGCTGAGCCAGAGGTAGAGCTGCAGAAAGGGCCCCGACTGGGTCCCGGGCAGGGCCGGCGCCCACCACACTCTGGGGGTCTGCTATGCTGGTCCCTCTCACTGAGGGCTCCTGGAGGCCTATGTGGGCCAGCGTAGGGAGTGGGCAGACCCTGCTGAGCTCCACCCAGGGCCCTACCCCTTGGGAGGAGTGCTCTGCAGACCAGCATGTGGGAGAGGGAGGGAAGAAAGGAGGGGTCAGACCCAACAGCCACTTCTGACAGTAGCCCCCACGCCTACCTTAAAGACAAAGGGGGTTAAAGTGCTAAGCATCAAGGTATCCAGGACTCCTCTTCCCACACCAGGGATTATCTGTGGGCTTTGGGAGTGTCCCAGAAACTCACCCCCAGCAAAAACCAGACCCTCTTCTCTCCTCCCCAAGGGCCAAGTACCTGAGAGGCTGGGGCAGGCGCACGACACCCTGCAGAGGTGTTCAGGTCCACCCTCCTCCCGCCATTGGTGGCAAGGACAAAGTGCACCTAGGCCCCTGCCCAGTGCCTGCTCCCCTCCCCTCCCGAGGCTGCCCCAGCAGAAGCTGTCAGACCCCACCCTCCACCTCCAGCCCCACCGGCTGCACCAGTGAAGCTCTGGGACACAGGAAGGAGAGCCTCCCCGGGCCCTCTGCCGCTGGGTCACGCCCATCTCTGCCCAAGCCTCCATCCTCTCATCAGGCCGAGGTGTGCATGGGTGGGGGAGTCCAGGTCTCCACACCCCCTCCCTAGCACATCTGGCAAGGGCTGCTGAGGGTCAGAGCCTTCTGGCCCAAGGATAAAGCCAGAGACAGGAAGTGTACTGCAACCCCAGTCCCCAAAGTGCTCCTGGAACTTGTCTCCCTACTACTGCAGGCCGAGCCCAGTGGGGACCCTTCTCCCTGGGGGATGGGTGAGGGTGGGTGCTGGGGGCAGAGGCAGTGCCCAGTCAGTACTGCCTCCCTGAGCAGCAAGGGACCCAAACCCCAGAGACCCACGCCCTGGCCCAGCCCAACCCCCAGGCCCACCGTCTGCACCAGGAAACCCTTAGCACCAAATGTCAGATTGTGAGTTTTTGTATAAAAAACAATTTAAAAAAAAGGTTGTTACTTGTCACAGCAACAAGACTGGCATCCACTACACCCAGGAGACACACGCACACGGGCAAACATCAAAATTCACATCGTCCAGGGTCAGTGGGGATGAGCCCTCAGCCCACTCCCACCCACCCTGGAAAACGGCCTCCCTCCAAAGCTGCCCCCTCGGAGCCTCGTCCTCCCTGCAACGCCGTGGTTGGAAGGCAGGACCCCAGGGAGGCAGCCACAGGCTGTGGCCCCCTCTTCCAGGCACCCTGGACTCCCTGCCTGACCCCTGCCCAGCCTGTAGACCCAGCCGTCCCCCGGGGCACAAAGGGGGCAAAGACAGCTCTGGAGCTGCCATCAGCCTGCGTGACTTTGGCCGACCCCTCCCCTGGCTGGCCTTCAGTTCCCATATCAGTCCACACGACCAGAAACAATGGGGGCCGGTTAAAAAAAAGTGGGGAGGGGGCTCCCATGAGAGCTCGGCCACTGGGCCTACCCAGATTGGCAGACAGAAGGCTGCCTTTCCCCCAGTGGCCACTCAGAGCCAGGCCAGCTCTGCCCAGCTTCCTGCCCCACATGCCCGTGGGCCCCAGGAAGACCCCAGAGCCCAAACTAGTCCATCCCTACTCCATGAGGCTGCTCCAACCTAGGCCTGCAGTGCCAGAAGGCTGAACACTGGAGGGAGAGCATACTCCAGGGGTCCCACACCCCCAGGGCTGGCAGCTGTGTTGAAGGGCATCAAGCTCCTGCTGCCCTGTAGGTGCAAGAAGCAAAACCCTCCCTTACCCCAAGCTGGGAGCACAGACAGGCCTGTGGGGCAGGGCCTGAGCACAGCAGGGATCACACTGACAGAGGAGCGGCAGGGGTGGGGTAGGGGGCAGCCCTGGAGAGGTAGAAAACAGAAGCAGGGGGACCAAGTGGGTGGCCAAGGGCAGGCAAGAGCCTGTCGGGTCAGCATGGCAGTGGTCAGACGGGGGTCTGTCCTGGGAGGTAGCTGGGGGTGCTGGAGTTCCAGTGTTGGGTGGAGGTGAGGCCAGGATGGTGGCTGCCGGCTGCCAGTCGCTCAGGTGCCCTCACCAGCCCAGAACCACAGGTCACCAGGGATGCCTGAGCCTTGAGGGAGCCAGGGTGGGGACCCGGCAGGGCCTGAGGAAGCAGAGCCCAGAGGCCAAAGGCCATCTGCCTGCCCTGCACTGCAGCCCCTGTGGCACCAAGACCCCAGACACATTCCCATGGGGAGGGGCAACCCTCCCGGCTATTGCACTTCTGCTGGACACACCTTGGGGAGCCCCAACCCAGGTGTGCCCTGTGGCAGCCTTAACAGGGGAAGGGCCACCTTCAGGGAAGGGAGCGTGGCCGGCTGCCCCCACTGGACAGATGAAGAGGTGGGGGTGGGGGATGGAGAACTGGAGGACAGAGGTCCCGGAGCTAGCCCTGCCTTGAACAGAGGGCGGTGTGGCAGCTGCATGGGGGCCAGGCCCCACCCACCAAGCTCACTTTTCAGGCGCCTTGCTGGCTCCCACCTTCCGGCCAGTGGAGCCCCGGGCCCCCTTGTCTTTGCATCCTAGAGGCCAGTCGTCCCGGCGTGGGGGCAGCTTGGCCACAGGCTCCTCTGGGGGCCGCTCCTTGGGCTTTCGGCCCCGCTTCTTCCCACCTGCCAGATTTTTTTTCTTTTCCTTCTTGGGCACCAATGAGTCCTGGCTCCTGTGTTTGGGAGGTGGGTCTGCTGATGTTCGGAACCAGTTCTGGGGAGAGAAAAGCGCTGATGAAGACCTAGGACTGGATGCTGAGCACCTGAGCCAGGTGTAGCCTGAGAGCTGAAGACCTGTCTGCCTCCAGGACTAGGCAAGCACCCACGGCAAGGCTGCTGGGGGCTGGACAGGCGGACACCCTCAGGGCAGCTCCAGCTCAGGGTGCAAGCCACCCAGTTCTCCCAGGGAAGCCAGACCCGACTTTGAGGAGAAACTACCAGATTTCTCCACACTGGCTGCTCTCCCAGGCACACTCCATGGGCCACTGATCTCTCCACCCACAAGGGGTGCCCAACCCCAGCCCCATCCCCTCCTGGGCTAGCCCCCAGCCACAGGCCCTAGTGATGGCCCTTGCACCTCTGCGTGGGTCTTGAGGATGTGGTATTTGACGCCACTCTCAGAGCTGAACTCCTTTGGACACAGCAGGCAGTGGTACTTCCCCGCCAGGTGGGCCCCCTGCAATGCACAGGCAGGCCAGTGCCTCAGCCCTTGGAGGACCCAGATCTGTCCTAAGCCCTTACTCATGGCTAAAGGGTCAAAGTCAGGGGTGGCCAAAGGAAAGCTGTGGCTATCTGTGCTGGACAGTGCTGGGGGTGACTGGGTTGCCAGGGCTGCAGGGGTGGTGGGGAGAGGAAGGGTGGGGAGAGGCATGTGCCCAGGGGAAGAGTTGCAGACCTTTGCTAAGCATCCCTTATTCTAAGCCAGTGTGCCATCTGCCTGGGTCGGGGTGCCCACTCATGCCTACATGGACACAGAACTCCGAGGACAGGACTAGGACTCATTGGCTTGTGGCTGGGGTTAGGGGTGAGGGAGGTGTCCTAGGCTGGCCATCAGCCACCAGCCAGTCTCTGGGTTCGTGGAAGAGGAGGCCACATAGAAAAAGTGGGCGGCAGGGCAGGGTCCCACACTATTTTGTGGGAGGCCCAGGTGGGGTGAGCTGGGATCTCTGAGTGCAGCACTTGGCCATGGGGCGGGCCCCAGAACTGACCTTGCTGCAGCTGGCAAGATGAGCCTTGAGTCCGGACACACTGGAGTAGATGGCTTCGCAGCACTGCAGGGGAGGCAGCCGTGGGCGAGGGCCTCTGGTGGGCACCCCACACCAAGATACACCCCTGCCCTACCCCAGGGGATCTCTGAGGCCTCTTTGGGGCAAGTGAGGGGGTGTGAATCCTGGGAATCAGGCAGGCTGGGCATGCAAGGCCTGGGGTGGGCTGGGCACCTCCTGAAAGCTCTCAGCCTCCACTCCTGCTCTGAGGGCCACACCTGGGCTCTGTCCCTGTGTGGGTCCCCACGCCCCCACCCGGCGGCCTCTGCTCACATCATTGGGACAGTTGACGTGGCCTTTCTCCTTCACTTCATTCTTCCATGCCTCTAGCAGCTGGGGGTTCAGTGTGGGGAGCCCTGGCCGAGTGTAGTTGAGCTGTGAATTCGACAGCACCAGGGTGAGCCCGAGGCCAGGAGACACCCCAGTTGCTCTAAGAACACTCGCCTTGGCAGCAGGCAACACTCGCCACAGATGGCAGGGGCAACGGGTGGCCCAGGTCACGGGGCGGCTGTCCCAAGGCTCAGGCCAAGGCATGTCCCGCCCAGAGGCCACAGCGCTGTCCTCAATACTGGGTGGGCAGCTCACCCGTGCGGTCTCGGGCACGAGGTCATCCTTCATGCGCCGCTTGGTCCAGTCGCGGGCCAGCTCGTCCTCTGCTATCTCCTGCAGGTGGAACACCGCCACCTGGGCCGACGTGCGGCGGACACGCCCGCTTGGGGTCCGCTCCACACCCAGCAGGTCCTCAGCCTCGGGGGACTTGTCTGTGGGCTCCTCAGGGGGCTGAAGGGCAGGAAGGCATGGAAGCTAGAGTGAGCCGCAGGAGCAAGAGGCAGGTTGGCGCACAGTGAGGCCACCCCAAGGCCGGTGGACCCACAGGCCTTGTAGTGTGCTGGGGACACGGCTGACGCAGGCAACCCGAGGGAACAGGGAGGTTTCACCCTCCCGCCCACCAGGACACGCGCCTCTCACAAAGAGAGGTGGGAAACACACGCGTTAGGCGGCACATGGACAAATACGGTTGATACCCGAGGCACACGGAACACACACGGCAAACAGGAACAAGCATGGTGCCACGGAACGGATGCCACAGAACGGAGAGCCACTCACAGGGGCCGTGTGCTCCGAGCGCACGTGGTAGTCGTGGCCGGCCTTGGATCGGTATGTCTTGCCACAGTGGGTGCAGGGGAAGGAGGGGCTGTCCACCTCGCAGGGCGGCTTCCCACAGCGCCGCTGGTGGTACTGGTAGCCCATGAGGCTGGAGAAGGCAGCCCCGCAACCCTGGGGGTCAGGCCAGAGGGTGGGTGAGTGGCCAGCAGGGCCCCCCCACCCCACACTGCCGTGGCCCCCACTGACCTCCTGGGGGCAGCGTAGCCGTCCCATCTGCTTCAGCACCTTGCGCAGCCGCTCGCGCTCCTCCTGCTCACCCCCCCTCAGAGGCCTCGGCATCAGAGGGCTGGGGACAGGGTGAACGTCGGTGACCCACCACCACCACCACAGGTCCCTGCCCTGGCCCTGCCCCACCCAGGTGTTGGGCCACCGTCATCCGAGGCTAGAAACTGGGGGAGCTGTGGTGAAGGTGGGGTGTGAGGTCAGAGGTCACGCTGGACAGGCGCTGGGGACCCGACGGTACCTTGGCACTGTGCTCGGCCATGGTGTGGTAGTTGAGGCCAGCTTTGGACTTGAACTGTTTCCGGCAGTGCTGGCACTTGAGTGCATCCTGAAGCTGCAGATGGCGCACATGTGAGAAGCCTGCCTGGGGCCGGGGCACCTCCCTCCCAGCGCCTTCCGGGAGCTGCCTTACCTTCTGACACACCTCCATGTGCTTCTTGAGCCCCACGAGCGTCTTCCGCGTGACCACGTTGCAGGTGGGGCAGACGGCTTCCCCGCGCTCGTGGATGGCCCTCTGCCACTGCTCTTCAGGGCCACCTGTGGGGAAGGCAGGGGCCTCGAAGGCTTGTGGGGACCCCTGGGTGGCCTGGACACCAGGGACAGAATCCAGCCTCCACACTCAGCCCCCATCCCTGTGCTGTGGGATCTACCCGCGGTCTAGAGCTGCCCTGAGCCCCTGCCAGGCAGCCCCTACCTGGAGCTGGGTGGGCCATGGGGGCTGGTGCCTCCTTGCTGACAGTGATGGGGGCTGGCACCTTCTTCCGGGCATCCTCAGGGCCTGGCCCCTCCTGCTTCTTGGAGCGGTGAACTCGGGCCTTGTCCTCAGCTTTGACCAGGCCTGTGTGCACACATGGGGTGGAGAGAGGCAGGGGTGGGCTCAGGGGCTGCCGCTCAGTGGACAGCCCCAGCCCTGGAAGTGCACACCGGGCTGGGGTCTTACCTTTGAGCCCAAAGGTCCCTGAGATGGATGGCTGCTCCCCTGTAAACTTCTTGGGTGTTTTCTGTTTCCTTCCTGACTCGGGGAGAGAAAACGGGGGCCAAGATTCTGGTCAAATAACCGTCAGGAGCCGAGCCTGCGCCGGCCGCCACCCCGGGGCTCTCATCTTACTGTGCTTCGTGCGTTCGGGGTCCTCCTCAGGTGGGGACGCAGGGCCTGCAGCCCTCAGTGCCTCCACGCCCCCCGACGGCCTGCTGCCTGGCGACAAGGAGCCACTGCTGGCGTCTGCACTCAGCTGGAAGGCCGAGCTCTGGCCCACGGTGGAGGGGCCGTACTCCCCATTCTCTGGCCTGGCCTGCTTGGGTGGAATTGGGCAGGTGTCCAGGCCGTCCGCAGCCCTGCAGGGAGCAGGTGAGGTGAGGGCCAGGAGGGCCTAACTTTGGGCCCCATTACCCCCAGGCCATGGCCGAGGAGCACCCCGGCCTGGAACGAGCCCCATACCTTTTCTTACCACTGTTCCTCCCTGTGGCACGAGGTGCTTTGTTTTCCGACTTGGTCAGCAGCACCATTTTGCAGGGCGGTGTGTGTCTGCTGATGGCAATGGGCCTGCTGACTGTCACCGGCTTGCTGACCACAATGGGCCTGCTGACTGTCACTGGCTTGGTGACCGGCACGGGTTTCGTAACTGTCACAAGTTTTGTGACCGTAATGGGTTTGGTGACAGGTACAGGTTTGGTGACTGGCACAGACTTGGTGACTGTGATGGGTTTGGTGACTGGCACAGGCCTAGTGACCGGCATGGCCTTGGTGACTGGCATGGGCCTGCTGACTGTGACAGGTTTGGTGACTGGCACGGGCCTAGTGACTGGCATGGCCTTGGTGACTGGCATGGGTCTGCCAACAGAGACTGGCTTGCTGATGCCAATGGGTTTGCTGACACCCACGGGTTTGCCAATAGTGACAGGTTTGCTCACTCCAATGGGCTTGCTGACCCCAACGGGCCGGCTGATGGTGACCGGCCTGCTGATGGGCCCAGGCTTGGAGGCAGGCAGAGGTCGGTCCATGTGGTTCCAAATCCGGTGTTTCTCCAGCTGGGTCTTAGAGGTGAACGCAGCCTCGCAGAAGGGGCAGGGGAAGGCGAGCCGATCTGAGATGGCACCCTGGGCAGGGAGGGCGGGTGTGGGACAGGGCCCCAAGGGCCTCTGCCCAGACATACCCCAAGGCCTCCTCTTCCCTGACCCACAGTCCCTTACCCCTTGGCACCGCTGGTAATGGTACTTGAGCCCGTAGATGCTGGGGAACTCCAGCCAGCACCCCGAGTTTGGACACTTCACCCTCGAGTGTGCCTTGAACTCATCCTTCCAGTCGTTCATCAGGGAGAGCTAGGTGTGGGGAAAGGTGGTGCTGCTGACCCGCAGCCACCCGGGCCACTGCCAGCCCGAGCCCCAGACTCAGAGCCCTCCCTGGGCCTGCAGGGTGCACACACCACATGAGCCCCTCAACATCGGACTGCAGTGGGAATTCAAGCCACCCGGCAGGGGCCATGCACAAGACCTGCTCTAGGAGCCCAGAATCTCCTGGCACACCAGATATAAAGCCAGACCACATGAAGCCTGCCAGGCCAGTGCCCACATCTTGAGGCACAGAGCTGGTACCAGATGTGCAGAGGACAAATCAGGGCAGGGCAGTGGCTGGACAGGGAGACCCCAGCATGAGCCCCACCATGGCCCTGAGGGAGCTCACAGGAATGTCTCGGAGGGCCTGGTTCTCGGCTTTTGGCCGCCCCTTTTTCTTCCCTTCTGTCTTGTCACTGGCTGGACTTCCTGGGTCAAAGCAGAGAGGGGCTTGGCCAGGCACTGTCTGTCCACCACGGACCACCGGCATCCCTGCAGCACATAACACAGCAAGGCTCGGAAGCTGTGTAGCACTGTCTACCACTGGGGGCTGCACAGGCCCACAGTGAGCGCCACTGTCCCAACACCAGGGCACCGGGGGCAGGGGCTGTGGCCAGCTGAGGACAAGAACCCAGGGCCCTGGGCGATGTCCAAGGCAACCCTTCCCCTGGTAAGGTCCTTGGGAACTCAAGGGGCCTAGCTGGGTACCTGGAGACAGGATGCCCGGGGACGTGGCCCACTCCTACCCCTTGCTGCCCAGAACCATGCCCAGAATTGACTTTGGCCCTGACTCCTCTTACCCATCTTCGGTGGATCATGCAGCATTGGAAGTCGGACCTCCTTTCGACTGCCATCCTTCCCGGGACCACTCTTGCTGGACCCCGGGGGCCGACGGCCTCCAACGCAGAAAGGGTCCGTCATCTCTGCAGAGCAAGTAGACAATCTGTGAGGCCTGACGGGCCCCACTCAGAACACGTGGTGAGGCTGCCCTGGAGCCTCGCCCTTGGCAGGTCCTCGCTGGTCAGGGAAGAGGGGCCTGCCCTCCTGTGGTTTTGTTCACGTGGGAAAAGCAAGTGATGGGGGGTTCTGACTTAGGGGAGGGGCTGCCAGCCAAGGTCTCCCCAGATAACCCAGGAGGCGTCATCAGTTTGGAAGGATCTAGTCCTGTCCTGAGACCCTCACCAGCTTCCAGATCCCCTTCCCAACACACAGCCCCATAGCTGCGGAGATGATGCTGGAGGTGATGCTGGGAGGGGTGTGCCCCCGGGAGAGGTGCCTTGTGCAGGAGGAAGGAGGCTGGCAACATTCCTCCAGGGGACAATTATGTCTCCGATGATGGCTGCTGGCTCACAAGCTGCCCGGGCCCAGCAGTGGGGGCACAGCTTCTCACTGGGGCCCTGGTACCTTCCCATGCAGACCTGATGCAATGCCAACCTACCCAGGCAGGTACCCTTGGAATCTTCTCTCCAGACACAGATGGAAAACAGCCAAGGTGGGCACTGAGGACCCCCAGCCCACTCCAGCCCTGCACCAGGCTCCTGTCTCTGTGCTGGCTGAGCTATCCCACCTGACCCTCTTCACAGACTTGTCTGGGGCCTGGCAGGCTGACCCGCCCCCAATCTCTCTCTGGAACCTCTCAGTCCCCTGCCCACAGACCCATCACCACCACCTCAGCCAAACAAGTAGTGGAAGCACTAGCAGTGAAGGTCCAGGCTGCTGGCCAGAGAGAATGCCCTGCTGCCCAACGCTGGGCCCCCCCGAGGTCCTGTGCTGCTGGGAACCCCATCCTGAGAGCTGGGGAGCAGAGGAGACTCTGGGCTCAGCCCTGTGGAAAAGCCACAGAAAGAGGTGGGACAGGAAGCAGGGTGAGGGTTGGGTGGGCAGGTGGCCCCCTCCTGATACCTTCTAATTAACTTAGATCAGAGGGGATGGGAAGGGGCTGCTGTGTCCAGGAGGGCCAGAGAGCTGAGGTCAGAGGTCAGGACAGTCACTGCCCATTGCCAAGGGGGTGGCCAGTGTCCGGGCACAAAGTTCTCTGCAAGTCCTCACTTTGCAACTTTGAAAGGAGACAGGGTCCGCATGAGTCATCCCAGCACCTGACGACCCCGGTGGCCCCAATTTTTCTGAAGCCTGGGAGAAGAATTCAGAGTAGTGGGACCTGAAGCCAGGGCCGGCCTGGGAGGTAGAGACGCGACTGGCGCCCCGGGCGAGAAGGGGCTTCGGCCCTCCTGAGCCCAGCGGGCACACCGAGCCCTGGCGGGGAGAGGGGGCTCCGCCGCGCTGCGCGCAGGAGACGCCAGCAGCGGGTCCGCCGCGTAGGCCGTTCGGCCCGGGACCCCGGCCCAGGCCTGGCGCGCGGGTGAGCGCGGCCAGGGACGCGCACCTGGGGCCAGCCTCGCCACCCACCTGTCACCTGGGGCCGGGAGCGGGCGCGGGCGCGGGGCGCGGGCCTCGGCCTGGCCGGGCAGGGCCGATCGCGGGCGCGGGGTGGGGGGGCGAAGGCAGTGAACCAAAATGGCGACTTTTTCTGGAGAAGGAGGAGGCAGGAAGACGGCGCCGGCGCGGGGCGCGGGGGCTCGGGGGAGGCGGGGGGCGGGGGGGCTCCGGGCCCGGCCCCCTCCTCGGCCTGCGCGCGGGGTCGAGATCCGGGGCGCGGTGGGCGCCGGGGCTGCGGCCAGATCGGGGCCGGGGCGCGGCCGGGCGCTTACCTGC
>NC_037678.1:38830022-38872076 GCF_003255815.1 Theropithecus gelada | reverse complement strand
GCTTACCTGCGGCGCCCAGCGGGGCTGCGGCCGGGCCGGGCCGGGCCGGGGTGGGGGGCGCGGGGCGCGGGGCGGTGGGTCCGGGCGGCGCAGGCTGCGCGCCGCGCTGCGCACATGCGCGCTCCCGCCCCTCCCACCTTTGACAGTTTTACTGCGGGGGGGAGGGGGCGAACTCTCGCGTTATTCCCGCGGCCGCTCCGCGGCGGGGAGGGGGCGGGGAGGGGGCGGGGAGGGGGCCCGGCGCTGGCCTGTGGTCGCCCCCACGCGGTTCCGCCCCCGTCGGCCGGGCCCGCAGTCCGGAGTAGCCGGTTCTGCCGTCCTGGGGCGGGGGGCGTTTTTTGGACAGTGGGGTAAACTGAGGCCCGATAGGGGCGCTGGGCACTGCCCGGAGTCCGGCGCGCACGGATTGAGGCGACCTGATTCCGCCGCGTCCTGGCCCGCGCGGCGAGGGTGGTCTCTGGGCTCGAGACCCTGACCTCTGGCCCTGGGGGCCGTGCACCGGCAAAGCAGGATTCAGCCTCTTTCCAGCCGGCCCTGAGACCACTTTTGCGACTGGCCCCTGGCGGTGCCTGGTGGCTTGAGGCCATGGAGCTTTACTGGGGTCACTGACCATTGGGTCAACCTTTCCCAGCTCTGGGGGCAGTGGTTCTGAACCAGTGCCAGGGCCTTCCCTGCCCCATAGCCTGGGCTTCTGCAGGGGGCACTGGGGTCCGGTGTGGGCTGAGTGGTCTGGAGGCGACGGGGCACTGACAGCACAGGACTTGAGAATTGAATGAGGCAGAGAAAGGTGTAGCTCTCCTAAAGAGGACGGAGGAGGCCCCACACGGGACTAGCACAGGACAGGACCCGCAAGAATCTCCCCCAGGAGAGTCTTGTCTTGTCTTGTCTTGTCCTGTCCTGTCCTGTCCTGTCTTTCTGTCTGTCTGTCTTTCTTTCTTTCTTTTTTTCTTTCTCTCTCTCTTTCTTTCTTTCTCTTTCTTTTTCTTTCTTCTTTCTTTTTCTTTCTTTCTTTCCTTCCTTCGTTCTCTTCCTTCCCTTCCCTCTCTTCCTTCCTTTTCTCCTTCCTTCCTTTTTCCTTCCCTCCCTTCTCTTCCCTCCCTCCCTTCTTCTTTCCTTCCCTCCCTCCCTCCCTCCCTTCTTCTTTCCTTCCTTGCTTCTCTTCTGTTCCCTCCCTCCCTTCCTCCCTTCCTTCCTTCTCTTGCTTTCCTTCCCTTCCTGCCTTTTCTCCTTCCTTCCTTCCCTTCCTTCTCTTCCCTCCCTCCCTTCCTTTCTTCTTCCTCCCTTCCCTCCCTCCCTTCCCTTTCTCCTTCCTCTCTCTCTTTCTTTCTCTTCTCCCCTCCCCTCTCTCCCCCTCCCCTCCCTTCCCCTCCTCTCCTTTCTCTCCTTTCTTCTCCTTTCTTTTTTTCTTCTTGAGATAGGGTCTTGCTCTGTCATTCAGGCTGGAATGCAGTGGTGTGATCTTGGCACACTGCAGCCTCTACCACCTGGGCTCAAGCAATCCTCCCACCTCAGCCTCCCAAGTAGCTGGAACTACAGGTGTGTGCCACCTCACCTGGCTAAGTTTTAAAGTACTCATAGAGACGAGGTCTTTCTCTATCAACCAGTCTGGTCTTGAACTCCTGGGCTCAAGCCGTCTTCCTGCCTCAGCCTCCCACAGTGTGGGCATTACAGGTGTGACCCACCGCCTCTGGCTAGGAGGGCCTTTTTTTTTTTTTTTTTTTTTTTAAGAGTCTCGCTCTGTAGCCCAGGCTGGAGTGCAGTGGTGTGATCTCGGCTCACTGCAAGCTCCGCCTCCCAGGTTCACGCCATTCTCCTGCATCAGCCTCCTGAGTAGCTGGGACTACAGGCGCCCGCCTCCACGCCTGACTAATTTTTTTTGTATTTTTAGTAGAGACGGGGTTTCACCATGTTAGCCAGGATGGTCTCTATCTCCTGACCTCATGATCTGCCCTCCTCGGCCTCCCAAAGTGCTGGGATTACAGGTGTGAGCCACCGCACCCGGCCTTAGGAGGGCCATTCTTACCTGTTCACAGCACCCATCTCCCAGGGAAGGCCTCAGACCTCAGGAGGGAAGAGTCAGGGAGACTCTGGGTTTTCATCTTGTGCCCACAGAGCAGTTTTTTTTTTTTTTTTTTTTGAGATGGAGTCTTGCTCTGTCACCCAGGCTGGAGTGCAGTGGATTCATCTCCACTCACTGCAACCTCTGCCTCCCGGGTTCAAGCAATTCTCCTGCCTCAGCCTCCCGAGTAGCTGGGATTACAGGCACGTGCCACCATGCCCAGCTGATTTTTTGTATTTTTAGTAGCGATGGGGTTTCACCAACCTGGCCAGGCTGATCTCGAACTCCTGACCTCATGATCCACCCACCTTGGCCTCCCAAAGTGCTGGGATTACAGGCGTGTGTCACCACACCCGGCCAGCATTTTTTTTAAAACCATGTGCACATACTATTTTTACAATTAAAACAGACTTTTAAAGGTTTCGTAAGGCCCCTTTTTGCATACTACAAACATTCTGGACTCCTTAAAATTGATGTGGGCTGGAAGTTGCTGGTCAGGAAATGGAGCTACCAGGTGTGCCTCCTTCACTGGGGCCCTTCCGGCCCAGTGGGCCCCTTTCCCTGTCCCCTGTGGGGCAAGCTCAGAGGCACTGCTGGGGGGGTTGGGCAGTGAGATTTTTGTCTTTCCTCAAAGGGGCCTGGGATCTGCTTCACTCAAGGCTGGCACAGAGCACTCACAGCAAGATTGCCTCTTGCGGAAGAGGCAGTCAGTCCATCCTTCCCTCGGGAATCTGAGCCAGAGAGAGGCCAGTGCACACCAGCCTGTGTGAACCGAGGAGGAAGGGGAGGGCATTCCCTGCAAGGCTAGCATCATGTTCTTCCCTTGTTGACCTTTCCCACCCTGGGGACAGGACCAGCAGGATTTCCTGAGGGGTCAGTGTGTGTCCCCTTAGGTGCATCCAAGGCCGTCAGCTCTCCCTGTGTAAGTCTGGGTGTCCATACATGCGACCTGTTTGGACATTGCTGTGTCAGGATATGACAGTGTCCTGTGCTAGGTGAGGGCAATGCCTGACTGTATTTTAGCATCTGGGTGATTAGACATCAGGGTGCCTGGGGACAATGTGTCTGGATTTCAGCATCCATGTGTCCAGGCTGTGGCATGTCTCAGTGTCAGGGTGCTGGTGAGGGACGGCCGTTTTCTGTGAGCATCAACATGCCAGGGTGTTGTGTAATACACTGCGTTTGTGTGCGCCGGGGATGTGCTGTGTCCCATGTGTTTCTACGTGTTAGGAGGTCATTGTGTGTCTGCATGCTAGTATTTGTGTATTTGTGTAATGACATCTTTGTATGGGGGCCGCTGTTGTACACCTTTGTGTCTGTGTGTCTGGCCAACTCCATGCACGTGTTTGTGTTTGTTGGTGTTTGCTGGTGTCAGTGTCATTGCGTCTCTGTGTATGAGTGTCTGTGTGTGGTGGCCTCTGAGTTTTATTTCTTTTTTTTTTTTTTTTGAGACAGAGTCTCGCTCTGTCGCCCAGGCTGGAGTGCAGTGGCATGATCTCGGCTCACTGCAAGCTCCGCCTCCCAAGTTCACGCCATTCTCCTGCCTCAGCCTCCCGAGTAGCTGAGACTACAGGTGCCCACCACCACGCCCGGCTAATTTTTTGTATTTTTAGTAGAGACAGGGTTTCACCCTGTTAGCCAGGATGGTCTCGATCTCCTGACCTCGTGATCCGCCTGCCTTGGCCTCCCAAAGTGCTGGGATTACAGGCGTGAGCTACCGCGCCTGGCCAACCTCTGAGTTCTTATGTGTCTGATTGCTGTGTGTGTGTGTGTCAGGGTGTGTGCTGTGATCTGTGTGTGTTTGAGACAGGGTCTTGCTCTGTTGCCCAGGCTGGAGTACAGTTGTGTGGTCAGAGCTCATTGTGCCTTGAACTCCTGGACTCAAGGAATCCTCCTGCCTCAGCCTACCAAATAGCTGGGACTACAGGTGTGCGCCACCATGCCTGGCTAGTTTCCAAAGTTTTTTGTAGAGATGGGGTCTTGCTATGCCGCACAGGCTGGTCTTGAACTCCTGGCCTCCAGCGACACTCCTGCCTTGGTCTCCCACAGTGCTGGGATTGCAGGCATGGGCCACCGCGCCTGGCCAGATGTTCGTGTGTTATCCCTGAACGTGTGAATGGAATCTTATTGGGAAAGGGTATTTGCAGATGTGATTAAAGATCTTGCGATGAGGAGATTATCCTGTACTACCCAGGTGGCCCTAAGTCCAAGCATCCTTATAAGAGGGAGACAGAGGTAGATTTGAGAGACAGAAGAGGAGGTGATCTGATTACAGAGGTGGAGACGGGTAATGCCCATGAGCCCGAGTTCTCCCGGCAGCTACTGGAAGCTGGAGAGGCGAGCAGTCTCCCCAGGAGGCCCCGGGAGAGCTGGATTTTGGACTGCGGCCTCCAGAACTGTGAAAGAATGAGTGTCTGCTGTTCTCAGCACCCCTTGGTGGTCCTCTGTCATGGCAGCCGCAGGACCCTCACGTGCTGTCTGGGCTGTCCCTTCCAGCGTGCCAGGCGTCGTGTCCAGCACTGGGGGCGGCGCGTGGGCGTGGCTTGAGCCCTGTTTCCAGCCTCTGCGCTGGGGTTGCCCGGATGCCTCTCCAGGGCGCGACGCCACTGCCCCCTCGTGGCCGCGGCTGCCCGGACACCCTCTCGCAGACGCAGCATGGCCAGCACTTGGGAACCAGCTTTATTTCTGATTATTATTATTATTTTTTTGTCAGAGTATAAAAAAGTGAGCACAAAACAAGGAAGACGAGACAGGCGTGCGTGAACCAGGGCAAGACAGAGGAGGAGGGAGGGGAACAGAGGCAGAAGGGCATCCCGGGCGAGGGCTGATGGTGGGAGGCAGGCAGAATACTTGGGCAGCCACACAGGGGCAGGGATGAGGGTCTCCCCTTGTTGGGGGCTTACGGGAGGGGAGCGGCCAGGCCAGTTGTCCAAATTCTACCTGGGACCCGCAGTGACCAGCCTTGAGTCTGGAGGCTCAAAGCACACAGAGGGGACTGGGGGCTCAGCCTCATCTGTCCCTGAGATTTTCAGAAGCCCCGAGGGGATCGGGAGAGGGCAGAGGCACAAGAGGGCGGGGCTGGCCAGGGCTGCCCTCACTGTCCTTCCGCCAGGCAGCACCAGCCCTGAACCACCCAGAGACGGGTTGCTCGGGTCTCTGGGCGGGTGTAGGGGAAGCGGCCCTGGAGAGGCCTCTCCCCTGAATCCTCACAGGCCTTATTGGGAAAGCGGCAATGGGAAAGCCCACGCACAAGGCCCTTGTTCTTGAGGGCGGGAGTGGGGACTACCGTAAAAGCAAGATTTTCCCAAAGATAGGGCAGGGAGCACTGCTGAGCCTGGACCCTGGGCACAGAGCCACCTGGACAGGGCTGAGGTCCTTGTTGTGCCACATTTTGTCTCTGGTGCTTGGTCAATCTGGGCCTTTCTCAGCTTTCTTCTCATGAATAGAGGGGGTGTGGTGAGGATGTATAAATAATGATGAAAGTGCCTGACATGGTGCCGCTGGGCAGGTGCTGATGGCCACTGCTCTAGATGATGGGTGGGCCTGCTGGGCTCTGGCAGGGGCATGGGCACAAGCCACAGGGAGCCAAGGCAACTTATGGCACCTGTGTGGGCCAACCTGGAGGTGCTGGGGAACTGCCTAGAACTGGGCTGGGTGGGTGGACAGACAGGTGACTCAGCAGGCGATGGGGGATGGACATCACGTGGAGAGGGGAATGTAAATAAACAGACTCCCTGGGAGTCTGGGGGGACATCCAAACCGGCTCTGGCTCCAGGCAGCTGCCCCACATGCTGCCAGCAGCACCAGGGGAGGGCTTGGGCTCAGGTCCCAGGAGGTGGGGCCACACTCAAGCAGCCCCTACCCACCCAGCCCCAGGGCATGACCTGGAATGTCCAACCAGAGACGCCGGGAGGTGGTGATCCTGGTCCTGTCTGTCCGTTGGGCCAGCCTGACCGCCCCGGCATCCTGCAGGGTCCAAGAGGGGCTGCGGGGCCAGTTCTGCCTCCTCCCTAGCCGTGGACTCCCGTCACAGTGCTGGGGTCTGGGTTCAAGCCTCAGCAGCAGCTAGGACATTTTCCCAAAGGAAGCTGTGGGGTGGAAGAGGGTGAGGATGGGTGGGGGGGTCTTCGGCATCATCTGCATTAGGGCCCTTATTGGGGCTCACAGCCACCCTCCTGAGGTCATCCCACCCTGCACTCAGAGGGGCTTCTCCATCAGCCCCCAGGCCTCTCTGGCACCTCACACTGACCTTGGCTGAGCAGCTGCAGGCTCCGCCCCTCCTCACGCACCTGCAGGCGGAGCACCTGCTGCAGCACCTCCTGCCTCTGGGCCTCCTGGGCCAGCCCCATCCTCTGCAGCTTCTCCGCATTCAGCCGCAGCAGTGCCCGGCCTGGGGAGAGGGAAGAGGGGCTGAGCTGAGGCCAACAGAGGCATCAACAGCCAAGGCAAGGCTGGTGCCGTGGCTCACGCCTGTAATCCCAGCACTTTGGGAGGCTGAGGAGGGCAGATCACTTGAGGTCAGGAGTTCAAGACCAGCCTGGACAACACGGTGAAACCCCGTTTCTACTAAAAATATAAAAATTAGCTGGGCTTGGTGGTGTGCGCCTGTAGTCCCAGCTACTCAGGAGGCTGAGGCAGGAGGATCACTTGAACCTGGGAGGCAGAGGTTGCAGTCAGCCGAGATTGTGCCATTGCACTTCAGCCTGGACAACAGAGCGAGACTCCTTCTCAGAAACAAACAAACAACAAACTGAGTGAAGGCACAGGCAGGGACTGAAAGAGAAAGAGGGAGGAGAGAGAGAGGAAGCGGGGTACAACGAGACTCAGAGGGAGAAAGAGAATCAGTGAAACAGATAAAGAAACTTAGAGGGAGAGAGGCAGAGGGAAAGGATGAAGAGCAAAAGGCAGGGACGGAACAGAGAAAAGCCAGATGAAGACAGCACACAGAGATGGGAAGAGACACAGAAAGAAAGGCAAAGAGAGAAAAAAGACAGATTCTGCAGAGGTGAAGACCAGAGGGAAGGTGGATTCACAGAAGAAACTAGACAGACGAAAACAATAGCAAGAGAAAGGCAGGCTGAGTGTGGGGAGGAGATGCTCTGAGGCAGGTAGCCCCACTCCCACAGCACCCTCAGCCCCACTGTACCGGTGATGGCATGCTGGGAGAAGGCCTCCACGTAGACGAGGTAGTTGTGGGGACAGTGCTTCTTGAGCCACTTGCAGACATCCTGCTGACTCCACAGGACCACGGGCCGGGTCAGGCCGCCCAGCGAGGGGCTTGTGTGGTACATGCCATAGTGATCAGAGTACAGCCGGCCCTGCAGGGGAGGGGCGTGGCAGGCAAAATGAGAGTGGTGGAGAGGGAGGGCAGGGATGGAGGTGGGTGGAGGGGGTGGGTACCTGGGGGGTCTCTGTGCCGGGCTGCTGCAGGAGCTTGATTGGCCTGCTGCTGGCCGCCCTCTGGCTGCGGGAGTCATGCCATGTGAGACTGGTGCCAGGTGTCCCAGGCAAGTGGCAGGGGATGCTCTCAGCTGACACCGTGTGCTCCAGGAGGGTCTGGCAGAAGCTGAAGTGGGCAGTGGCTGTGTGTGTGGGTGCCTGGTCAGGGCAGTCAAGGGCAGAACCAGAGGCTTCCTCTACTTGAGAGCTAGCTCCCTGCCCCATCTCCTCTACACTAGCGTGGGAAATCACTTCGCCAGTGAGGGGTTCCCAGGCCTCCAAAGGCAGAAGGAAGTGTGCAGGACCCGTTTTGAGGACCTCACCCAGCACGAAAAGAGAAGAACTGGGAACACGTTTCCTCTTGCAAGTCTACAGCCCTCACTCTGGGGAGCAGAATGGATTCTGCTTAGATCAGAGGATGTGCCCACAAGGGAAGGGACCTCAGATATGGCAGGAGGAGCTGTCCTGGGACAGCCCTGACCTCACCCTTGCCTTGGGCTGGCCCACAAGCCTTGCACACACCACACCAGACCAGGAAGTGCACACACAGCCTGCTGTGAGGAAAGGCAGGTCCCGAGTCTGGGGAGGTCGTCTGTGCTGGGGAAACCGGGCTGAGGATGCTGCTTGCCGTCGCCATTGAAGAAACCCAGTTCACACAGCCCTATCTGGCGTTGGGGCCCGACTTACTGGTTATGACTCATTGACAGCCTGAACTCTGGGCCAACCCACAAGCAGGCCTCACTCCGCAAACACGCGCTGGGCTCTCCAGCCGTGCTGCCTCCCACAGGGCTGCAGGCCCGGGAAAACACCGGTCGTATGCATGGTGGGTACCCACTGGATATGGGCAGGTCAGCACAGGTATGTGGGGTGCAGCCATTGCTTGGGGACCCACGGTGATGCTCTGTGCTCCCTCTTCCTGCAGTAACTGCATTAAAGCATCTCATCTGAGCTTTATCATCATCGCTGAGGGCACTGCTGACCTGAGTCTGGGGAGGCAGGTGTCTTGATCCACGTCTGTTACACAGGGGCACCCCACGTTCATTGTGAATGAATGAATGAATGAAGGCTCTGTATGGTGTCTGCAAGTGAACAGAGCCTGTGGGGAGACAGAAGGCCTGCCCCTGTCTTTACAGCACCCAGGACTTCAGCAGGGCAGGTGAGGTTCCCATGCTAGGGCCCTCACCCCATCCACCCTAGAGTGACAGACCCTCCCGGCTCCAGACCCAGCCACCCACTCCACACCCAGGGCAGGGGTTGAGGATGTGTCTAGGAGGTCTGATTATTGGGGGAAAACCACATCCTACTCCCCGGTCCTCCCACCCCTGTAAGACTTAAGAGACTTAACACCTTCCTCCCCCATTCTTGCAACTTTCAGGAACAGGACCCCTGGTGACTCCAGATTTGAGGTCTAGGGTCAGCAGAGGGTGTGGTCAGTGGGCCACCGCCCCGAGGTAGCCCCTACTGCTGTGGGAAAAGATTTATTCTAAGGCTGCGCCTTCCAGCGGACAGGCACCGTGGTCTCCGGGCTTTGCAGGGCCTGCAGCGGCGGGGCTGGTGCAGAAGCGCGCGGCAGCCCGGGGAACCCGTCGGACTCCTCCGCTCACACTGCACCTGCCCAGGCCGAGCAGGCTCCGCCCATTTCCTGCCCGCACTCCCGGAGGGAGTTCCGTCCTTCCCGCGGTCTGTCGGTCCGGTCCCTCCCGCCTCAACGTCAGGATTCCAGAAGGAAATGGGGCGGGGGCACCGAGGCGGGATGTGACCTCGGCCCCCTCTCGGCCCCACTGCAAAGGCTGCGGAGGGTTTTCTCCGCGCGCAGGAAAAGGTGACCCGAGCGTAGTGCCAACCTGAACACAGGCGCCCCGGCTTGTCACCCCCTCACCCCAAGCCAAGGGCGCCCTGACCCCCAAGGCCTGAGGCTGGCTGCCCCCGAAAGCAGGACAAAGGCCACGGAACCCCGTTAAGCCGAGACATCCGCCGAATACCCCCAGCCGCCGCCGCCGCCGCTCGACACCCGCCGGGTCCCGCCCCCCCCACCGTGCCTCTGGGTCCCTGAGACCCCCGCCCGCGAAATCCCCGCGCCCGGGTCCAGCCCCGCTCACCGTCCACATCCCGGCGCTCCCCGAAGCCCGCGCGCACGGCCCCGGCGCGGCCACGCGGGGGGCTCAGCTTGGACCTCAGCTCGGTGAACATGGGGCCCGCGGGTGCCAGGCCCGCGCACACGCCCCTCGCCGAGTGCAGGGCGGCCGGTGTGGCCGGCGGGGAACGCGCGCCGCCGCCCCGCCCCGCCCCAGCCGGCCCCGCGCCCGAGCCGGTCCCCGCGGCCCGCGAGTGTGCGCGGCGAGGCACCTGCCGCCGAGCCCTGTGCGCCGGGCGCGCTCCGGGAGCTCCGAGGTGTGTCGGCGGCGCGCGGGCCTGCGTGCGCCAAGGCTGTCCGCCAGGGCGAGGGGCGTCCGTGCGCCCCTGGGCACGACTCCGCGGAGAAGAGTCCCCGTGCACCTGCCGGGGGTCCTCTGAGGTCGGGCCCCTCTGTGCGTGGGGGTGGGCTGAGGAGCATCTTACGGGGGCCTTCTACCCACCGGAGCCAGGACAAGGGGCAGACCAACCCCTCCCACACACTTCCCTTGGTCTCCTACCTCTTTACTCTCTCTCAAATGGGCACCCGCTTCCCCGGAGAAACCAGCTTGACTCTAGCTTACCGCCCACCCCACTGTGAACATCAGGGTGGTTCTCCCTTCCCCCTGCAGCCCCAGAACCTGGCTCAGTGCCCGGGGGAGAGGGGGCGGTACAGTGCTCTGTAACTGAAAGGGGCTTGCCTGGAGATGGGGCAGAGAGGAACTCCAAGGAGGTTGTAACAGGCCGGAGCGGTGTGTTGGCTCCAGGACTCCAGTGAGAAGTGCTGGGATGGGGCTGGGCTGGGGAACTGTGGTTGCCTGGTGCAGTGGCAGGCCAGGCTTGCAACCAGCTATTCGGCTTGCTCTGCCCAGGAGCCTGGGTGCTCTCCCTGGGTGTATGTAGGGGCTTTGGAAGATGACTTACAGCAGAAGGAGCAGAGACGCGCACAGACATGGAGAAATGCATGCACAGAGTACAGTCATGCACGTGCACCCAGAACACGAGCACACGTGACCTCGGTGTGCACACACCCCACTAATCACACACACAAATCATACACACTAATCGCACACACTAATCACACACACTAATCGCACACACTAATCATACACCACTAATCACACACACTAATCACACACCGCTAATCACACACACTAATCGCACACACTAATCACACACACTAATCGTACACACACTAATCGCACACACTAATCGCGCACCACTAATCACACACACTAATCATACACACTAATCGCACACACTAATCATACACCACTAATCACACACACTAATCACACACACTAGTCACACACACTAATCATACACCACTAATCACACACACTAATCATACACCACTAATCACACACACTAATCACACACACTAATCACACACCACTAATCACACACACTAATCATACACACTAATCGCACACACTAATCACACACACTAATCACACACACTAATCGCACACACTAATCATACACCACTAATCACACACACTAATCACACACACTAATCACACACACTAGTCACACACACTAATCATACACACACTAATCGCACACACTAATCACACACACTAATCGCACACACTAATCACACACACTAATCGCACACACTAGTCACACACACTAATCACACACCCTAATCATACACACACTAATCGCACACACTAATCACACACTAATCATACACCACTAATCATACACACTAATCGCACACACTAATCATACACCACTAATCACACACACTAATCACACACACTAATCACACACCACTAATCACACACACTAATCATACACACTAATCGCACACACTAATCACACACACTAATCACACACACTAATCGTACACACTAATCATACACCACTAATCACACACACTAATCACACACACTAATCACACACACTAGTCACACACACTAATCATACACACTAATCGCACACACTAATCGCACACACTAATCACACACACTAATCACACACACTAGTCACACACACTAATCACACACACTAATCATACACTAATCGCACACACTAATCGCACACACTAGTCACACACACTAATCACACACACTAATCATACACACACTAATCGCACACACTAATCACACACTAATCATACACCACTAATCATACACCACTAATCGCACACATAGAATTCACTCACATGCTTGACAGCCATGTTCATGTGCTGACGTGTTCCCTACAGGTCAACTACGGTTATTTCAATTAGCTCTCCAGGAGCTGAGGATGTGGCTCTCACCAGAATGTCCAAGGCATGTTGGTGGGCGTGGGTGGGGTCTCTAGTCCCACTGGAGGGACAGATGCATGAATGGAGGTTCAAGAATATGAGTGCTAGGCCAGGCGCGGTGGCTCAGGCCTGTAATCCCAGCACTTTGGGAGGTCGAGGCAGGCGGATCACGAGGTCAGGAGATCGAGACCATCCTGTGAATGGTGAAACCCCGTCTCTACTAAAAACACAAAAAATTAGCCGGGCGTGGTGACGGGCGCCTGTAGTCCCAGCTACTCCAGAGGCTGAGGCGGGAGAATGGCGTGAACCCGGGAGGCGGAGCTTGCAGTGAGCCGAGATTGCGCCACTGCACTCCAGCCTGGGCGACAGAGCGAGACACCGTCTCAACAACAACAACAAAAAAGAATATGAGTGCTGAAAGCTTAGGGCAGCAGTGTGCGCCCAGGACGCACACAGACAGGTGTGCCCATAACCAGTACACACAAGCTCTGCACAACTGGACAGGGTACAGCTCTGCTTGGAAGTGATCACGGCCCACCCGGGGCGAGGGCGGGCAGCTGGGCTGGTTCAGAGGGAGGGGACCACGGGTCCTATTGGCACAGACAGGTCTCCTCGGGAATGCATGAGAGCACTCGGGAAGGGGCGATGCCTCAGGCTATTTTTGGCCCCCCGGGGCCTGTTAGGGTCCCAGTGCAGGCTCGGCCTGGCTCTCCCCGCCTCGCCACGAGGAGGCGCTCCCGCGCACGCGCCTGCCACGTCCCCGCCCCTTAGCCGCGGCCGGAAGTCGTCGAACGGCACGTCTGGGCTTCCGCCCGGGGAGTAAAAAAGTGGGCGGGGCGTGTGCGGACTGAGGGCTCTGCTTCCGGGGCGCGGGTGACGCGACGACGGCGACACCTTCCTACGGAGCGCCTCGGACGTCGAAGCCTGGAGTCTCGGCTGCTTCCCCTCTTCCGCTGCCTCCTTCCGTTGCTTCCTAGCCTTGGTCGTCGCCGCCGCTATGAACAAGAAGAAGAAGCCGTTCCTGGGGATGCCCGCTCCGCTCGGCTACGTGCCGGGGCTGGGCCGGGGGTGAGGCCTGGAGCGGCGCGCCAGGGGCGGGGACCGGGCTAGGGAGCGCCGTGCGCGTGTTTGGGGGCGGGGGTCTGTGGCCGCGCTGTCTAAAAGACGCTTGGTGGATCGGCTTAATCCCTGCAGGAAGCAACGGGCTTTGGGGTCCGGACATAAGTGTGTGCACCCTGCCGGCCCCCAGATGGGACATGTTGGCTCTCAGCCCAGTGTTTTGGTCTGTAAGATGGGGAATGATGTATGCAGTTTGCAGTGAGGTGTAGAGGAATCTGATGTGTAGTGGAAACACGCGACCACCTTCCCCAGGTCAGGCTGACACACCCCCCGCCCCGCCCCGCCTTAAGCGTGCCTGGGTCCTCCTTGCCTGCAACACAGATGACCACCATACGTTGCTGGATAAGTGAGCAGTCGTTATTACCCTATTTGGCTATTCATTTGATGAGGAAAACTACTGGGTTTTTCTTGGTGGTGGTATTATATTAGAATCTGTGGGGCACACACAAAGCTCCGATAGTGACAGCATCTTCAGAGGACCAGAAGCTCACTAAGGAGGGTTTGGTATTAGCATAAATAAGCACGTAAAGAAGACCAGATTTAGAACCCAATGCTTAATGGAGAGTAGCATTGGAGTCAAGTTTAGTAGGAGAGCTGGACTTAGGGCTGCAGAAACGTGGTAGCGATAAAAGAGAAACTGACATTCTGTGTGCAGGAGTTCGGAAAAAAGTGAGGTAAGGAGGAAGCCCAGAGAACAGGAGGGAGTCCAGTGTGAGTGGAATGTGCAACCAATAGAAAAGAGCTCAGGAAGTTGGAGAGGCTTTGAGCGTCAGGCTGCAGCTCCTGGATGTATTAGAAAGACCATGACCCTTCGGAATTATTATTATTTTTTGAGACAGAGTCTTGCTCTGTATGGAGTGCGATGGTGTGATCTCAGCTCACTGCAACCTCTGCCTCCCCGGTTCAAGCAGTTCTCTGCCTCAGCCTCCTGAGTAGCTGGGATTATAGGCGCCCACCACCACGCCTGGCTAATTTTTATATTTTCAGTAGAGACAGGGTTTCACCATGTTGGCCAGGGGGGTCTTGAACTCCTGACTTCGTGATCCACCTGCCTCAGTCTCCCAAAGTGTTGGAATTACAGGCATGAGCCCCTGCGCCCGGCCCAGAATTTTTTAGTCAGAGCGGTGTTTTGGAAAGAATCATTTGGCAGAGCATGGGTTGAAGTAGAAGAAGGCTGAAGGCAGGGAGAGCTACCTTGGTTTCCAGCTGTGATGCGAGTCATAGTCTGGGAAGGAGGGATTTTGAAGGTGGATTCATTAGTACTTGGGGACAGACAGGATGGGGAAAGTGGGAGAGGGAGGCAAAGATTATGTCATCTGGGACAGCAGTGCTGTTATCAGCTGAAACACCCCAGAGCAGCTATAAGGTGGGCACAGAAGAGGACCTCCGTTTGGGCCAACTTGGGTTTAAGGGCCTAGTTGGATGTGGAGGGGGAGATGATGGAAACCTTAGGGTGGAGAGAGATTGCCTTGGTAACATCGTCAGGATAGGCTAAAACCTTCAGGTAAGCAGAGAAGACCGGTAGCGTTTGAGACTGCAGTTCATTGTCACCAGGGTCTTTGGAGGTTTCCCAGAGGTGTTAGAAGAAGAGGTGTTAGTAAGTGGTGACCAGGGGTGGAGAAGAGCACAGGAACAGAGTTGTTCAGATACCGGGTGTCCTGGGGGTCTCCCGCAGCGCCACTGGCTTCACCACACGGTCAGACATCGGGCCCGCCCGTGATGCAAATGATCCCGTGGATGATCGCCACGCGCCCCCAGGCAAGAGAACCGTTGGGGACCAGATGAAGAAAAACCAGGCTGCTGACGATGACGATGAGGATCTAAATGACACCAATTACGACGAGGTGAGATGTGTCCAGCCTTCGTGGCTCCTCCAGCCAGTCTCTGGGAGCAGCTGACCTCACCAGTGTGTGTTGGTGTCTGTAATGAATGGCTTGGAGTGGCTCATGCATTTAAAATTTCAGCTATTCATGGGACATCTTTACAGAGAGTGAGAGGGAGGAGGAAAAATATGAGACGAAGTTTCGCTCTTGTCAGAGGAGGTGTTCTTGCAGATGTTGGGACCGCTGCCTTGGCATTTCGTGTTGGCCAGTCTTTTTTTTTTTTTGAGACTGAGTTTCGCTCTTGTTGGCCAGGCTGGAGTGCAGTTGTGCGATCTCAGCTCATCGTGACCTCCGCCTTCCGGGTTCAAGCGATTTCTCTTGCCTCAGCCTCCTGAGTAGCTGGGATTACAGGCATGTGCCACCATGGCCGGCTAATTTTGTATTTTTAGTAGATACAGGGTTTCTCCATGTTGGTCAGGCTGGTCTCGAACTCCTGACTTCAGGTGATCTGCCCACCTCGGCCTCCCATAGTGTTGGGATTACAGGTCTGAGCCACCGCGCCTGGCTGCCAGTCTTTAATGATAAAAACTTAAAGTGGAATTGGTGACAGTGTTTGCTTTTTTTGGCTTTAGTGCTTGCCCTCTAAAAAGACATCTACAGAAAAACCTCAGCTGACTGAATACCGATTAACTGTCTTCTAACATGTGACGCCTTTCCTCTGAGGAATATTTAAAAAAATAATTTTAGTTTTGAGGCCAGGCATGGTGGCCCACACCTATAATCCCAGCACTTTGGGAGGCCGAGGCAGGCAGATCACCAGGTCAGGAGATTGAGACCATCCTGGCTAACACGGTGAAATCCTGTCTCTACTAAAAATACACAAAAATTAGCCGGGCGTGGTGGCAGGCGCCTGTGGTCCCAGCTGCTTGGGAGGCTGAGGCAGGAGAATGGTGTGAACCTGGGAGGCGGAGCTTGCAGTGAGCTGAGATCGTGCCACTGCACTCCAGCCTGGGCAACAGAGTAAGACTCCGTCTCAAAAACAAACAAACAAACAAAAAATTTAGTTTTGAAATAATTTTAAATTTGCAGGAACTTGCAAAAATAGTGCCAAAAAAAAAAAAAGTTTCTGCATATCTTTCACCAAGCTTCTCCCCATCTTACATGACCTCAGTGCAGTTATTGAAACGAAAGAGTTAACATCGACACAGTACTGTTAACTAATCTGTCAGTCGTATTTGCATTTCATGTGTTTCCACGAATGTCCGTTTTCTGACTTAGGCTCAGGAACCCCCGTTGCATTTTGTCATGTCTCCTTGGTACCTTCCAGTTGGAGCGGCTCCTCTGTCTTTCATGCCCTTGACACTTGAAGAGTAGTCACCAGTTATATTGTAGACTGTCCCTCAATTTGTCTTCGTTGGCTGGAGAAAATAATTTAGCAAGTATTTCACAAGTAGAGATCTTCTCTGTTTCTGCTGGTGGGGATGGTGATGGAGGAAAAGCTGACCTCTCTGCACATGTTGTTTGCTTCTCAGTTTAATGGCTATGCTGGGAGCCTCTTCTCAAGTGGGCCCTATGAGAAAGATGATGAGGAAGCGGATGCTATTTATGCAGCCCTGGATAAAAGGATGGATGAAAGAAGAAAAGAAAGACGGTAAAAGAAATTGTTGCCTTTCACGATATTTATCCAACTTTAAAAAAAGTTTTGAGGCCAGGCGCAGTGGCTCACGTGTGTAATCCTATCACTTTGGGAGGCCAAGGTAGGACGATAGCTAGAGCCCAGGGGTTTGAGACCAGTGTGGGCAACATAGCGAGACCTCATCTCTACAAATAATTTAAAAATTAGTCAAATGGTGCACACCTGTAGTCCCAGCTACTTGGGTGGCTGAGGTGGAAGGACTGTTTAAGCCCAGGAGGTAGAAACTGCAGTGAGCCATGATCATGTCAGTGCATTCCAGCCTGGTTGACATAGTGAGACCCTGTCTCCAAAAAAAAAAAAAAAAAAAAGTTTTGAATTTTTTTTTTTTAATTAGAGATGGAGTCTCGCTCTGTTGCCCAGGCTGGAGTACAGTGGTGCGATCTCGGCTCACTGCAAGCTCCGCTTCCTGGGTTCACGCCATTCTCCTGTCTCAGCCTCGTGATCCGCCTGCCTCGGCCTCCCAAAATGCTGGGATTACAGGCATGAGCCACCGTGCCCGGCCTTTTTTTTTTTTTTTTTTTTTTTGAGATGGAGTCTTGCTCTGTCACCCAGGCTGGAGTGCAGTGGCGCGATCTCAGCTCACTGCAACCTCTGTCTTCTGGGTTCACGCCATTCTCCTGCCTCAGCCTCCTGAGTAGCTGGGACTACAGGCGCCGCCACCACGCCCGGCTAATTTTTGTATTTTTAGTAGAGACGTAGTTTCACCGTGTTAGCCAGGGTGGTCTCGATCTCGACCTCGTGATCTGCCCGCCTCGACCTCCCAAAGTGCTGGGATTACAGGCGTGAACCTGTGCGCCCGGCTGTCTTGACGGCTGTCTTGACGGCTGTTTTGAATTGTTTTATACTCAGAGAAACGTTGCAATAGTATATGTGTGTCTGCTCAGCTTTTAGGCCACCTGAGGGTCTTGGTGTGTCGTAGCTGTGCTTGGATAAGCCCTGGGCTGTTACGGAACAGCCTTAGGGGCTGGGGGCTGCAGTAGAGAGCTTAAGAACTCTTAAGATTTTCCAGAAATCAGTAGAATTTTGTGGATTACTTTTATGATACATCAGGGTTACCATCTTTGGAAAGGGCTCACTGTTGATTAATCTTTTATATGTTGAGTAATTTGCAAATGAATTAAAGATGTCAGATGACACATACAAGCTACCAAGATTGAACCATGACGAAATCCCAGACCTGAGCAGACGAATAAGTGGTGAGGCCAGAGCTGTAATGAAAGAGAAATCCCAGAATCTGATTGCGTCGCCGCTGAATTTTACCGAGTATTTTAAGGAGAGCTAGTATCAACTCTACTCAAACTATTCTGAAAAATAGAGGAGGGAATACGTCCAAACTTATTCTACAAAGCCAGTAGTGCCCTGATGCCAAAACCAGACAAAGACACACTGAAAAAAGAAAACGTTAGGTCAGGATCCCTGATGAACACTGATGCAGAAATGCTCAGCAGAATACTAGCAAACCATATTCAACAAGACATTGGAAAGATGGTTTGTTGGCTGGGTGCAGTGGCTCATGCCCGTAATTCTAGCACTTTGGGAGGCTGAGGTGGGCGGATCTTGGGTCATCTGAGGTCAGGAGTTCAAGACCAGTCTGACCAACCTCGTGAAACCCCGTCTCTACTAAAAGTATAAAAATTAGCCGGGCATGGTGGCGCACGCCTGTAATCCCAGCTACTTGGGAGGCTGAGGCAAGAGAATCGCTTGAACCTGGGGGGTGGAGGTTGCAGTGAGCTGAGATCACGACATTGCACTCTAGCCTAGGAGACCAGAGCAAGACTCCATCTCAAAAAAAAAAAGATTGTTCATCGTGACCAAGTGGCATTTTGCCCAGGGGTACGAGTGCAAGGGTGGTTCAACATATGCGGATGAATCAGTGTTATACGTTTTATCAACAGAATGAAGGAGAAAAACCATACAATTTTTTTTTTTTTTCTGAGACGGAGTCTTGCTCTGTTGCCCAGACTGGAGTGCAGTGGCACAATCTCAGCTCACTGCAACCTCTGCCTCCCGGGTTCAGGTGATTCTCCTGCCTCAGCTTCAGAGTAACTAAGACTACAGGCGCCCGCCACCACGCCCGGCTAATTTTTTGTATTTTAAGTAGAGATGGGGTTTCACCGTGTTAGCCAGGATGGTCTTGATCTCCTGACCTCGTGATCCGCCTGCCTCGGTCTCCCAAAGTGCTGGGATTACAGGCGTGAGCCACCGCGCCCGGCCTGATCATTTTAATTGATTCTGAAAATGCATTTGATAAAATTCAACATTCCTTTATGATAAAAACTCTAAGAAAACTGGGTGTAGAAGGAATATACCTCAGGCTGGGCGTGGTGGTTCATGGTGGCTCACATCTGTAATCCCAGCACTTTGGGAGGCTGAGGCGGGAGGACTACTTGATCTCAGGAGTGTGAGACCAGCCTAGGCAAGAGGGTTAATACCCTTTCTGGCCGAGCGCGGTGGCTCAAGCCTGTAATCCCAGCACTTTAGGAGGCCGAGACGGGCGGATCACGAGGTCAGAAGATCGAGACCATCCTGGCTAACCCGGTGAAACCCTGTCTCTACTAAAAAATACAAAAAACTAGCCGGGTGAGGTGGCGGGCACCTGTAGTCCCAGCTACTCGGGAGGCTGAGGCAGGAGAATGGTGTGAACCCGGGAGGCGGAGCTTGCAGTGAGCCGAGATCCGGCCACTGCACTCCAGCCTGGGCGACAGAGCGAGACTCCGTCTCAAAAAAAAAAAAAAAAAAAAATACCCTTTCTTTCCAAAAAATACAAAAATTAGCCAGGCTTTGTGGCACACACCTGTAGTCCTAGCTACTCAGGAGGCTGAGATGGGAGGATTGCTTGAGCCCAGGAGGCGGAGGTTATAGTGAACGGAGATCACACCACCACACTTCAGCCTGGGCAACAGAGTGAGACCCTGTCTCAAAAAAAAGGGAACGTATCTCAACACAATAAAAGCTATATACAGCTGGATGCGGTGGTTCACGCCTGTAATCACAGCCCTTTGGGAGGCCCAGGCAGGCAGATCATTTGAGGTTAGGAGTTTGAGACCATCTTGCCAACATGGTAAAACCCTGTCTCTGCTAAAAATCCAAAAGTTAGCTGAGTGTGGTGGCTCAGGCCTATAATTTCAGCCACTTGGGAGGTGGAGGTTGCAGGGAGTCGGGATCACGACACTGCACTCCAGCCTGGGCAACACAACAAGACTGTCGCAAAAAAAAAAGGCCATATACGATGGGCCTACACCTAGTATCATACTGAATGGGGAAAAACTGAAAACTTTTTCTCTGGGATGTGGAACAGAACAAGGTGCCCACTTTCACCAGTTATTCAACATCGTACTGGAAGTCCTAGCTGGAGCAGTCATCCAGATTGGAAAAGAAAAAGTTAAATTATCCTTGTTTGCAGATGGTATGATCTTATATTTGGAAAACCCTAAAGACTCTACCAAAACGCTGTTGGAGCTGACAGAATCATTAAAGTTGCAGGCTATGTTGCCAGGTGCGGTGGCTCACACCTGTAATCCCAGCACTTTGGGAGACCGAGGGTGGGTGGGTCACCTGAGGTCAGGAGTTTGAGACCAGCGTGGCCAACATGGAGACACCCCGTTACTATTTAGAATACAAAAATTAGCCGGGCGTGGTGGCGGGTGCGTGTAATCCCAGCTACTAGGGAGGCTGAGGCGCGAGAATCGCTTGAATTTGGGAGGCAGAGGTTGCAGTGAGACGAGATGGTGCCACTGTACTCTAGCCTGGGTGACAGAGTGAGGCTCCGTCTCAAAAAAAAAAAAAGTTGCAGGATACAGAATCCACAAACAAAAGTCCGTAGCATTTCTGTCGTCAACAGTGGACCATCTGAAAAATGAAGAAAGTAATTATATTTACAGTAGCTACAAATAAAATACTTAGGAATAAATTTAACCAAAGAAGTGAAAGATCGCTACAGTGAAAACTATAAAACATTGATGCAAGAAATTGGACAGAGATTCTGTGTCCATAGATTGGAAGAATCAGTGTTTAAAATATCCATACGACCTGGTCTGGTGTGGTGGCTCATGCCTGTAATCCCAGCATTTTGGGAGACCGAGGCAGGTGGATGACTGAGGGTCAGGAATTGGAGACCAGCCTGGCCAACGTGGTGAAACTCCATCCCTACTAAAAAAATACAAAAATTGCCTGGCGCTGTGACTCACGCCTGGAATCCCAGCACCTTGGGAGGCTGAGGCGGGTGGATCACTTGAGGTCAGGAGTTAGAGACCAGGCTGACCAACATGGTGAAACCCTGTCTCTACTAAAAATACAAAAATTTGAGTGTAGTGGCACACGTCTGTAATCCCAGCTACTCAGGAGGCTGAGGCAAGAGAATTGCTTAAACCCGGAGGCAAAGGTTGCAGTGAGCCGAGATTGTATCACTGCACTCCAGCCTGAGCAACAGGGCAAGACTCTGTCTCAAAAAAAAAAAAAAATTAAAAAACAAAAAGTAGCTGGGCGTGGTGGCACATGCCTGTAGTCCCAGCTAGTCGGGAGGCTAAGGCAGGAGAATCGCTTGAACCCAGGAGGTCGAGGTTGCATTGAGTTAAGATAGCACCACTGCACTCCAGCCTGGGTGACAGAGTGAGACTCCATCTTAAAATAAAATAAAATATCCATACTACCCAAAGTGATTTACAGATTCAATGCAATCCTTGTCAAAATACTAGGGACATTATTAACAGAAACTGAAAAAATAGCCAGGTGCAGTGGCTCATGCCTGTAATCCCAACACTGTGGGAGGCCAAGGTAGGTGGATCACTTGAGGTCAGCAGTTCGAGACCAGCCTGGCCAACATGGTGAAACCCCATCTCTACTAGAAATACAAAAATTAGTTGGGCATGGTGGTAGGCGCCTGTAATCCCAGCTACTTAGAAGGCTGAGGCAGGAGAATCACTTGAACCTGGGAGGTTGCAGTGAGCTGAGATCGTGCCATTGCACTCCAGCCTGGGCAACAGAGTGAAGCTCCTCAAAAAAAGAAAAAATAATTCTAAAATGTATATAGAGCCCAAAAGACCCAGAATAGCCAAAGCTATCCTGAGCAAAAGGAACAAAACTGGAGGAATACTTGACTTCAAATTATACTACAGAGCTATAGTAACAAAAACAGCATGGTACTGGCAGAAAAACAGACACATAGACCAATGGAACAGGATGGACCCAGAATTAAATAGATACATCTACAGTGATCTCATTTATTTATTTATTTATTTATTTTTCTTGAGACGGAGTCTCGCCCCAGGCTGGAGTGCAGTGGTGTGGTCTTACTGCAACCTCTGCCTCCTGGGTTCAAGCGGTTCTCCTGCCTCAGGAGAACTCCTCCCAAGTAACTGAGATTACAGGTGCCCACCTCCATACCTGGCTAGTTTTTGTATTTTTAGTAGAGACAGGGTTTCACCATGTTGGGCAGAATGGTCTCAAACTCCTGGCCTTGTGCTCCACCCACCTCAGCCTCCCAAAGTACTGAGATTACAGATGTGAGCCACTGTGCCCAGCTCTGTTGCTTTTTATACTTGTAATTATAACTTCCTGGGATGTATGTGGAATGTTTTATTTTTTGAAGATAATTTTAGAATAGTAAAATGTAATTCTTCTGGAATTTTATTTATTTTTTATTTTTTTGAGCCTTCCAGGCTCAAGTGATTCTCCTGCCTCAGCCTCCCGAGTAGCTTGATTATAGGCACATGCCACCACACCTGGCTAATTTTTGTGTTTTTAGTAGAGACAGGGTTTTACCATGTTGGCCAGGCTGGTCTGGAACTCCTGACCCCAAGTGATCCGACCGCCTCAGCCTCCCAAAGTGTTGGAGTCACAGGCGTGAGCCACCGTGCCCAGTCTTGCCACACACTTTAAACAACCAGATCTTGCGTGGTGTAAACTTGCTGTCTCGAGGACAGCACCAGGCCACCAGGGATCTGCCCTCATGACTCAGTGACCTCCGCCAGGCCCCACCTCAAACACTGGGAATTGTAATTGAGCATGAGATTTGATGGGGACACAGATGCAAACCGTATCATTTGGCCTCCCAGAGTACTGGGATTAGAGACATGAGCCAATGTGCCTGGCCTGGAAATCTTTTTAGAAGCTCGTTATTAAATCATTGTGCATAAATTTATACCTAGAGTAATTAAGTGTGAATGGCATTGCATTTTAATTTTTTTTTTTTTTTTGGATACAGGATCTTACTCTGTCACCCAGGGTGGAGTACAGTGGCTTGATTATGGCTCTCTGCAACCTTTAATTCCTGGCTCAAGCTATTCTCCTGCTTCAGCCTCACAGGTAGCTAGGATTACAAGCACCTGCTACCACACCCAGCTATTTTTGGGATGGAGTCTCACTCTATTGCCCAGGCTGGAGTGCAATGGCACGATCTCGGCTCACTGCAGCCTCTGCCTCCAGGGTTCAAGGGATTCTTGAATCCCAAGTACCTGGGATTACAGGCGCACGCCACCACGCCCGGCTAATTTTTGTAGAGACGGGTATTTTTAGTAGAGACGAGGTTTCACCGGTGTTAGCCAGGCTGGTCTCGAATTCCTGACCTCGTGGTCTGCCTGCCTTGCCCTCCCAAAGTGCTGGGATTACAGGCGTGAGCCACCGGGTTTGGCTCACACCCAGCTAATTTTTGTCAATGCTACCCAGGCTGGTTTTGAACTCCTGGCTTCAAGTGATCCACCTGCCTCCCCTAATTTTGGCCTCCCAAAGTGCTAGGATTACAGGCATGAGTCACTACACTCAGCCCTACTTTTTTTTTTTTTTTTGAGACGGAGTCTCGCTCTGTTGCCCAGGCTGGAGTGCAGTCATGTGATCTTGGCTCACTGTAAGCTCCGCCTCCTGGGTTCATGCCATTCTCCTGCCTCAGCCTCCGGAGTAGCTGGGACTACAGGCGCCCACCACCATGCCCGGCTAATTTTTCATATTTTTAGTAGAGGTGGGGTTTCACCCTGTTACCAGGATGGTCTGTATCTCCCTACCTCGTGATCTGCTTGCCTTGGCCTCCCCAAAGTGCCGGAATTACAGGCATGAGCCACCGTGCCTGGCCAGCCCTACATTTTAAAGATTGATTGGAACCTCCAGGGTTAATGCATTTTAAAAAACATCAGGCTGGGTGCAGTGGCTTACATGTGTAATCCTAGTACCTTGGGAGGCCAAGGCGGGAGGATCACTTGAGTCTAGGAGTTCGAGACCAGCCTGGGCAATATAGTGAAACCCTGTCTCTACAAAAAGAAAATAAAAATTAGTCAGTGGCACATGTCTGTAGTTCCAACTACATTCCCAAGGCTGAGGCAGGAGGATTGCTTGAGCCTAGGAGTTTGAGGCTACAGTGAGCTATGATTATACCACTGCACTCCAGCCGGGGCAAGAGCAAGACCCTGTCTCTAAAACAAAAACAAAACAAAAAATAGCAGGTGACATGGACCCATGTAGAAAGTCATTAAATTAAATGTTTTTATTTTTGTATTTATTTATTATTTTTTGAGACAGAGTCTTGCACTCTCGCCCAGGCTGGAGTACAGTGGCGTGATCTCAGCTCACTGCAAGCCCCGTCTCCTGGGTTCACGCCATTCTCCTGCCTCAGCCTCCCAAGGAGCTGGGACCACAGGCGCCCGCCACCACGCCTGGCTAATTTTTTTGTATTTTTAGTAGAGATGGGGTTTCACCGTGTTGGCAGGGTGGTCTCGATCTCCTGACCTCGTGATCCACCTGCCTCCGCCTCCCAAAGTGCTGGGATTACAGACGTGAGCCACTGCACCTGGCCATACGTTTTTAAAAAGTAGTGTCCTTGGCTAGGCACGGTGGCTCACACCTGTAATCCCAGCACTTTGGGAGGCTGAGGTGGGCAGATCATGAGGTCAGGAGATCGAGACCATCCTGGCCAACACGGTGAAACCACATCTCTACTAACGATACAAAAATTAGCCAGGTGTGGTGGTGCATGCCTGTAGTCCCAGCTACTCGGGAGTCTGGGGCACGAGAATCACTTGAACCTGGGAGGCGGAGGTTGCAATGAGCCGAGATCGTGCCATTACACTCCAGCATGGTGACAGAGTGAGACTCCATCTCAAAAAAAAAAAGTAGTGTACTTATTAAAACTTTTTATTCTGAAAACTGTCGTAATACAAACAGGAAGGACAGTAGTGTGAATACCATCTCCTCACACGTCGTCTCAATGCTGAAGTACAGTTACATGGATGATGCAAACTGTTCTAGCACACAGAGCTGGGGAGCTGAGCTGAGTTGGTTGTTAGAGGTGAACTGTTTACTTGGAAGAGAAGGAAGCAAGGAGGGAAAGGAAGGATGAGTTCAGTAGAGTGTTTGGTAGTAACTAGGATAGTTATTGTTTTTCCTTTAGGTGGTTTTTTTTTTTTTTTTTTTTTTTTTTTTTGCGCGACAGGGTCTCACTCTGTTGCCCAGGCTAGATCGGCTTACTGCAACCTCCACCTCCTGGATTCAAATGATTCTCTTGCCTCAACCTCCCAGGTAGCTGGGGATTACAGGTGCCCGCCACCATGCCCAGCTAATTTTTATTTTTATTTTTTTGAGATGAAGTTTCACTCTTCTTACCCAGGCTGGGGTGCAATGGCATGATCTTGGCTCACTGCAACTTCCGCCTTCTGGATTCAAACAGTTCTCCTACCTCAGCCTCCTGAGTAGCTGGGATTACAGGCACGTGCCACCACACCTGGCTAATTTTCATATTTTTAGTATAGACGGGGTTTTACCACATTGGCCAGGCTTGAACTCCTGACCTCAGGTGATCTGCCTGCCTCGGCCTCCCGGAGCGTTGGGATTACACGCATGAGCCACTGCGCCTGGACTTCTTAGGTGTTTATAGGATGGTCCTACCTTTGGGATTTTGTGAATTTTCAAGCAGTAAATATACTCATGTTCAAATGGAGTTATTTAGATCAAAGTAAGATATTTTTTGTTTTAATGAATTTCTGCATGTTTTTGTGGATAATCGAATTATTAGACTTGCGAATGTATTTTTATTTATTTATTTATTTATTTATTTAGGACAGAGTCTCTCTGTCACCCAGGCTGGAGTGCAGTGGTGCGATCTCGGCTCACTGCACCCTCTGCCTCCTGGGTTCAAATGATTCTTGTGCCTCAGCCTCCTGAGTAGCTGTGATTACAGGTGTGTGTTACCATGCCCAGCTAAGAATGTATTCATAATTACCTTAAAATATATTTGATTTGGGCCGGGCGTGTTGGCTCACATCTGTAATCCTAGCACTTTGGGAGGCCGAGGCGAGTGGATCACAAGGTCAGAAGTTCGAGACCAGCCTGGCCAGGATGGTGAAACCTCATCTCTACTAAAAATACAAAAATTAGTCGGGAACGCTGGCAGGTGCCTGTAATCCCAGCTACTTGGGAGGCTGAGGCAGGAGAATCGCTTAAACCCAGGAGGCAGAGGTTGCAGTGAGCCAGGATTACTCCACTGCACTCTAGCCTGGGCGACAGAGCAAGACTCCACCTCAAAAAAAAATATATATGTACACACACATATATCTATATATGTGTATGTATGTATTTGATTTAACTGCTGAGAGTATGGAATTGTTCTTTTTGGTGGTTTAATTGAGATGTGTAATAAGCAGCTTTGCTTCAGAACAGGCATGCAGTGTTTCTGATGTGTACACGTTTCCTTTCCTAGGGAGCAAAGGGAGAAAGAAGAAATAGAGAAATATCGTATGGAGCGCCCCAAAATCCAACAGCAGTTCTCAGATCTCAAAGTAAGCCGATGAAATGGTGTGCAGTTTCTAACGCACTTAACCTAACCCGCAGAGACTCAGACTGCTCTTACGTGGAATTGATGAGACTTTACTCACTTGCTCTTTTTCAGTTTAGAGGGTCATTGCTTAGAAGAAAGTCCTTGTTTCAGTATGTTTAATTATATATGTGTTAAAAAAAACCCTTCCCCTACCACAAAAGGTAGGACAAATGAGCTTATTTTCTTTGTAATTTTAACTCCATTTATAAGATTTTCTTTCTTTTTTTTTTTTTTTTTAGTTGAGGCAGTCTGGCTCTGTTGCCCTGGCTGGAGTGCAGTGGCGTGGTCTCGGCTCACTGCAACATTCACCTCCCGGGTTCAAGCAATTCTCGTGCCTCAACTTCCCAAGTAGCTGGGATTACAGGCTCCTACCACCCTACCCAGCTAATTTTTGTATTTTTAGTAGAGATAGGGTTTTGCCATTTGTGCCAGGCTGGTCTCGAACTCCTGACGTCTAGTGATCTGCCCACCTCGGCCTCCCAAAGTGTGGGATTACAGGCATGAGTCACACGTCTGGCCCCATTTATGTGTAAGGTTTTCTACACTGTGTCCCCTGGGCTTTGAGAGAATAATTTACATTTTAGAGAAGTTGAACAGATCCAATAAATTGATTTTTCTAAGTGAAGTAGAAAACTATTTTTGGGGCTGGGTACAGTGACTCACACCTGTAATCTCAGCACTTTGGGAGGCTGAGGTGAGAGGATCACTTGAGTCCAGGAGTTTGAGACCAGCCTTGGGGAGAACCTGTCTTTACAAAAAATAAAAACTTAGCCAGGCATGCTGGGCGTGGTGGCTCACGCCTGTAATCCCAGCACTTTGGAAGGCTGAGGTGGGTGGATCACGAGGTCAGGAGATCGAGACCATCCTGGCTAACACGGTGAAACCCCGTGTCTACTAAAAATACAAAAAACTAGCCGGGCGTGGTGGTGGGCGCCTGTAGTCCCAGCTACTCAGGAGGCTGAGGCAGGAGAATGGCGTGAACCTGGGAGGCGGAGCTTGCAGTGAGCCAAGATCACACCATTGCACTCCAGCCTGGGCGACAGAGCGAGACTCCGTCTGAAAAAAAAAAAAAAAAACGTAGCCAGGCATGGTGGCCTGTGCTTGTGGTCCCAGCACCTTGAGAAGCTGAAGTGGGAGGATCACTTGAGCCTGGGAGGTTGAGGCTACCGTGAGTTGTGATTGTGCCACTGAGTCCAGCCTGGGCAACAGAGTAAGACTCATCTCAAAACAAACTAAAAGCAATTGCTGCATCCGAATCTTTTCTAAAGCATGATGATCTGGAGGCTAGAGGTGAGGGAGAGCATGGTCCTACCTGGGCACATGAAATTCTGTCAGAGAATTAATGTTTTGGGGGCTGTACATTTCCAGAGGAAGTTGGCGGAAGTCACGGAAGAAGAGTGGCTGAGCATCCCTGAGGTTGGCGATGCCAGAAACAAGCGCCAGCGGAACCCACGCTATGAGAAGCTGACCCCGGTTCCTGACAGCTTCTTTGCCAAACATTTACAGACCGGAGAGAACCATACCTCAGTGGATCCCCGACAGACTGTGAGCCTGCAGAAAAAGGGCGCGTGCGGCCCGTTTCATCTTGTTAGATCAGTGGCAGGAGTGGTGGGTTGTGTTGGATTCGGTGCTTCTGCAGGTCATGGCTATGCTGTGGCCGAGTCTGTCCACACAACTGTGCATATGTCAGGCCACTGGGGAAGTATTTCAGAGAATAAATTTCTTTGGCATGAAATACAAACTGTTGGCCGGGCGCGGTGGTTCACGCCTGTGATCCCAGCACTTTGGGAGGCCGAGGCGGGCGGATCACGAGGTCAGGAGATCGAGACCATCCTGGCTAACGGTGAAACCCCGTCTCTACTAAAAAATACAGAAAACTAGCCGGGCGTGGTGGCGGCGCCTGTAGTCCCGCTACTCGGGAGGCTGAGGCAGGAGAATGGCGTGAACCCAGGAGGCGGAGCTTGCAGTGAGCCGAGATCGCGCCACTGCACTCCAGCCTGGGCGACAGAGCGAGACTCCGCCTCAAAAAAAAAATAAAATGCAAACTGTTGTTTTATTCTTCCCTTTCCTCTCTTCTCCTCCAGCAATTTGGAGGTCTTAACACACCCTATCCAGGTGGACTAAACACTCCATACCCAGGTGGAATGACACCAGGATTGATGACACCTGGCACCGGTGAGCTGGACATGAGGAAGATTGGCCAAGCCAGGAACACTCTGATGGACATGAGGCTGAGCCAGGTGAGTTCGTCATGCAGCATTTTCCTGTGGACAGGTTTAGATATTTTCATTTTGTTTTGTTTTTTCTTCTCCTTCTTCTTTTTTTTTTGGCTTGATTTTTGCCTGAATAATTCTGCAGATTTTAAAAATTTTTTAAATTTTGAGACAGTCTTGCTCTGTCACCCAGAGGCTGGAGTGCAATGGCATGATCTTGGCTCGCTGCAACCTCCACCTCCCGGGTTCAAGCGATTCTCCTACCTCAGCCTCCTGAGTAGCTGGGATTACAGGTGCACACCACCAGACCCGGCTAATTTTTGTATTTTTTGTAGAGACAGGGTTTCACCATGTTGGCCAGGTTGTTCTCAAACTCCTGACCTCAGGTAATCTGTCTGCCTCGGCCTCCCAGAATGCTGGGACTACAGGCGTGAGCCAGTGCACCTGGGCTTTTTTAAAAATATAAAATAATGATTTTTTTAGAAATGTGTTTTCTTCCTGCCCCTCAGTAAATTGTCTTGTGGCCCTGCATGGAACGTGTACTTTGATCTGGAGATTGGGTGCTCTAGACACCAGTGAAGTACATATCTTTCTGATATGCACATCAGAAACCGTGAAGGAACATACATACTACTTTTGGCCTGGCCAACATGGTGAAACCCTGTCTCTACTAAAAATACAGAAATTGGCCAAGTGTGGTGGCGGGTGCCTGTAATCCCAGTTACTCGGGAGGCTAAGGCAGGAGAATCGCTTGAACCCGGATGTTGGAAGTTGCAGTGAGCTGAGATTGCACCAGTGCACTCCAGCCTGGGCAACAGAGTGAGACTGTCTCAAAAAAAATAAAAATAAAAAGGGGGGTGCAATCACGACTCACTACATACAGCCTCGACCTCCCTGGGCTAAGGCGATCCTTCCACCTAGCACTTTGAGAGACCAAGGCAGGAGGATTGCTTGAACTCAGGAGTTCAAGACCAGCCTGAGCAACATGGTGATGGTGAGACTCCGTCTCTACAAAAACTAAAAGAAATAGCTGGGACTGGTGGTGCGTGCCTGTAGTCCCAGCTATTCGGAGGCTGAGGTGGGAGGATTGCTTGAGCCAGGGAGTTTGAGGCTGCAGTGGGCTATGATCGTGCCACTGCACACCAACCTGGATTACGGAGTGAGACTCTCAAAATAAATAAAACTGTCACAGTAATTTTTTTGTGGTAAAATATGTGTAACACTGAATTTACCATTTTAATCTTTCTTAACTGTACATACCTTCATTGACGTAGTTATGTTCATGTTGTTATACAGCCTCATCACCATTCATCTCCAGAACTGTTTCGTCTTCCCAGATTGAAACTCTGTACCCGTTAAACACTAAGTCCCTGTGCCCTTTCTCCCTGGCCCCTGGCATCCACCATTCTTTCTGTTTCTGTAAATTTCGCTACTCTCTGGACCTCATATGACTGCAGTCTTACAGTATTTACCTTATTGTGACGGGCTTATTTCACTTAGCTCATGTCCTTAAGGTTCATCCTTGGTGCAGCGTGTGTCAGCATGTTTTTGTTTTTGTTTTTGAGACACAGTCTCACTCTGTCCCCAGGCTGGAGTTCAATGTCACGGTCTTGGCTCACTGCAACCTCCACCTCCCGGGTTCAAATGATTCTCCTGCCTCAGCTTCCCAAGTAGCTGGAACTATAGGCGTGTGCCACCACGTCTGGCTAATTTTTGTATTTTTAGTAGAGACGGGGTTTCACCATCCTGGCCAGGCTGGTCTCAAACTCCTGACCTTGTGATCCACCCGCCTCAGCCTCCCAAAGTGCTGAGATTACAGGTGTGAGCCACCACACCTGGCCAAAAATTATGTTTTTTTGTAGAGACAGAGTCTTTGGAGGCTGAGGCAGGGGGATTCCTTGAGCCCTGGAACTGGAGGCTGTAGTGAGCTATGATTGCCACTGCACTCCTACTTGTAGGGGTGACAGAGTGAGACCTTGTCGCAAAAAAATAAATAAAAATATAGATCTTTTTCCATACAGAAGAAATTTGTTATTATCACAAGGTGTTGTCTGAGTGCGATGAAGGTTGTTTTCTTTCTTCTGACTACTCACCGAGGATTGTGGGAGGGGCTCCAGGGACCCTCTGAGATCTTCGTTTTGCACCTGGTCACATCCAGCTGACTCAGCCTGGCCTGTCTCACAGGTGTCTGACTCCGTGAGTGGACAGACCGTCGTTGACCCCAAAGGCTACCTGACGGATTTAAATTCCATGATCCCGACACACGGAGGGGACATCAAGTGAGTGCTTCGCAGAACCGCTGGGCTGGGATGGAGACTCCAGTTGCCTAGGATATTTTGGATTTTATATGGGCAATATGCAGTCAAAATGTGACGTTGTTCTAAGAAATATAAAGTGGAGTAGTTTGGTTTTTCCATTTGAAATGTGTCTGTATCCAGTCATTGCATACACTGAACGTGTTACATGTGATACTGCAAGTCGCTGCCTGTGCTGAGCAGGAAAGCAGCCGGCTGTGTCCCACGTGCCCCATCTGGACCTCGGTTCTCAGCGTTTGTCTCAGGGAGGCTGAACAGGCTTGGAGGAGCGCACACTGACGTTCTGAGTTGTTTTGTATAACTCGGGACATCAGGACTGATGGTTCTTACATTGCGACTGGGAAGTGGGTGCCTTCGTTCTAGGTCTCGGGTGCACCCCTGACAGCATGGCCTGATGCTGTGTGCACTCTCCCTCTTGTAGTGATATCAAGAAGGCACGACTGCTCCTCAAGTCTGTTCGGGAGACGAACCCTCATCACCCGCCAGCCTGGATTGCGTCAGCCCGCCTGGAAGAAGTCACGGGGAAGCTACAAGTAGCTCGGAACCTTATCATGAAGGGGACAGAGATGTGCCCCAAGGTGAGCTGCGCTGTGAGGCATTTCCTGGGAGGCTGCGTGATTGTGGGCCCCCTACGGGAGTAAACTTAGAACAAATCTCTTTCTTTTGGTATTGAAACTACAGACAGTGGGACAGGCTGGGGGAGCATGTGAAAAGCGGCCAAGGGTTTTTTTCCTGCTTGTTTTCACGTGGAGTGAAGGCTAATCCACCACTGTTTTTTGTTTTTTTTGTTTTTTTTTTTGAGACAGAGTCACGCTCTGTCACCCAGGCTGGAGTGCAGTGGCACGATCTTGGCTCACTGCAGGCTCCACCTCCCGGGTTCATGCCATTGTCCTGTCTCAGCCTCCAGAGTAGCTGGGACCACAGGCACCCGCCACCGCGCCTGAATCCACCACGGTTTAATGGCAGGCTAAGCTTCATTATAAAGAGCTCAGTTGGTCAGCTCTTCACCCACCTAATGGCAGCTAAGCATGGTGGCTCACGCCTGTAATCTCAGCACTTTGGGAGGCTGAGGCGGGTGGATCACCTGAGGTCAGGAGTTCGAGACCAGCCTGGCCAACATGGCAAAACTAATCGGGAGGTGGAGGTGGAGGTTGCAGTGAGCTGAGATTATGCCACTGCACTCCAGCCTGGGGGACAGGGTGAGACATCGTCTCAAAAAACAACAGCAAAAAAGAACTACCCAAGTAGTTGCACAGTCTCCGCTTTGTCCGTGGAGTTATCCTGCAGGCAAATCGTGCTCTTTTCACCAAGTGGTGTTTTATGTGTTCTTTTTTTTTTTTAAGTCTCGCTCTGTTGCCCAGGCTGGAGTGCAATGGCATGATCTTGGCTCACTGCAGCCTCTGCCTCCCAGGTTAAAGCGATTCTCCTGCCTCAGCCACCTGAGTACCTGGGATTGCAGGCACGTGCCACCACACCTGGCTAATTTTTGTATTTTCAGTAGAGACAGGGTTTTGCCTTGTTGGCCAGGCTGGTCTCAAACTCCTGACCTCATGATCCACCTGCCTTGGCCTCCCAAAGTCCTGGGATTACAGGCGTGAGCCACTGCACCCAGCCATTATGTGTTCTTCATTCAGACATATGGTAGCCATGTCCGCGAGTGTTATAAGGGGGTGACTCCTGGTGCAGGTGTGTTAGAGGCTGAGCTGATTGGCTTTTGTAAAATTTGGGGCCCGAGGATCTGCTCTAGAGATCTGTGCCTGCTGCCCTGTTGTGGCTTCCAGCCTGCCCTGAGCCTTATTGATCTTATCTCTTGCCTCGCAGAGTGAAGATGTCTGGCTGGAAGCAGCCAGGTTGCAGCCTGGGGACACAGCCAAGGCCGTGGTGGCCCAAGCTGTCCGTCATCTCCCACAGTCTGTCAGGATTTACATCAGAGCAGCAGAGCTGGAAACAGACATTCGCGCAAAGAAGCGGGTTCTTCGGAAAGGTGAGCCTCCCTCGGAGGTGCCTGCCACCAGCAGGGGCTCCTGGGGTCTCTGGCCCCTCCCTCGGAGGTGCTGCTTTCTCCCTCCTTGGGGCCCCTCCTCTCAGCAGCTTTCCTGCTCCTGGCTCAGGCTTTTGGTGAGAGTGGATAAGGAACCAGGGACATTTTTCAGGCCTTTTCTCAGGTTGGGTTGCCTCTGCCCTTGGACCCCCATGGGGGAGGGACACTGTGGTGGGCGAGTTCCCATCCCAGAAGGGATGTTGGGGTTGAGCCCTCACTCCTGCCTTTTTCCAGTGTGTGATTTTGGTTGCATTGGGCAGTCACTCTGTGGTCCAGGCTTCCCTCATCTGCAGGGTGAGAACCATAGTAGCTCAAAGCCTGTGTCCTGGGGCTCTGGAGATGGTCTCTGTGAAGAGCGGAGCCGGCAGCTGGCATGTGCACACCCTTTGTGGGTGTTACTCGCTTTCTCTCCTGAGAAGGCACTGGAGCCCCGCATTGATTGGACTCTTCCCTGCTGCTGACGAGGCTGCGTCTCCTGCCCCCGAGGCAGCGCCTGCCGTCAGCTCAGGCCGGATGATGGCGGCGGGGTCCCTGCCGGGGAACCTGGCTCCATCCAGGGATTCCTGCCAGGATAGAGCTTTTGTGGGCAGTTTGTGGATTTTTCTTTCTGTGGTTTCTCTGGTCACTGGAAACGTGCGGTAGATGCTGCTGTTGAACTGGGCCCAGAACAAGTGCTGGTCGGGGGCTGCTCTGAAGCCAATCTGCAGGTGGCTTCTTTTTTTTTGTTTTGTTTTTTGTGGTTGTGGTTGTTGTCTTTGAGATGGAGTCTCGCTCTGTCACCGAGGCTGGAGTGCAGTGGCCGGATCTCAGCTCACTGCAAGCTCCGCCTCCCAGGTTCACGCCATTCTCCTGCCTCAGCCTCCCCAGTAGCTGGGACTACAGGCGCCGCCAACACACCCGGCTAATTTCTTTTTGTATTTTTAGTAGAAGTGGGGTTTCACCGAGTTCGCCAGGATGGTCTCCATCTCCTGACCTTGTGATCCACCCACCTCCGCCTCCTGAAGTGCTGGGATTACAGGCGTGAGCCACTGCGCCTGGCCTATGCAGGTGGCTTCTATACAAATTTTTTTTTTTTTTTTTTTTTTGAGATAGAGTCTTGCTCTGTCGCCCAGACTGGAGTACAGGGGCGCAATCTTGGCTCACTGCAACCTCTGCCTCCTGGGTTCAAGTGATTCTCCTGCCTCAGCCTCCTGTGTAGCCGGGAATACCGGGTGTGTGCCTCCACGCCCAGCCAATTTTTGTATTTTTAGTAGAGATGGGGTTTCCCCATGTTGGCTGGGCTGGTCTCAAACTCCTGACCACAGGTGATCCTCCCGCCTTGGCCTCCCAAAGTGCTGGGATTACAGGTGTGAGCCCCTGTGCCCAGCCTTTTTTTTTTTTTGAGATGAAGTCCCACTTTGTCACCCAGTCTGAAGTGCAATGGCACCATCTTGGCTCACTGCAACCTCTGCCTCCTGGGTTCAAGCGATCCTCTTGCCTCAGCCTTCTGAGTAGCTGGGACTACAGGCATGTGCCACCACGCCTGGTTAATTTTTGTGTTTTTAGTAGAGACGGGGTTTCTCTATGTTGGCCAGGCTGATCTTGAACACCTCACCTCAAGTGATCCACCCACCTCGGCCTCCCAAAGTGCTGGGATTACAGACGTGAGCCACTGCGCCTGGCCCAATTTTTTTTTTTTTTTTTTGAGACAGCGTCTCGCTCTGTCACCCAGGCTGGAGTGCAGTGGCGCGATCTCAGCTCACTGCAAGCTCTGCCTCCCGGGTTCATGCCATTCTCCTGCCTCAGCCTCCCGAGCAGCTGGGACTACAGGCGCCGCCACCACGCCTGGGTAATCAGGCCCGGCTAGTTTTTTTGTATTTTTAGTAGAGACGGGGTTTCACTGTGTTAGCCAGGATGGTCTTGGTCTCCCGACCTCGTGATCCACCGCCACGGCCTCCGAGAGTGCTGGGATTACAGGCCTGAGCCACCGCTCCTGGCCAGAGACAGCCTCTTATAATGAGGCCAGGAACAGAAAGTTAGCACCTGTCTTGGTTTGTAGAAATCAGTTTATCTTTTTTCAGCTAGGAAGAAATAGTTCTTTGATGAAGAGCCCATGAAAGTCTGGGTAATTAATTTGTTTATTTAGAAAAGCTCTATTGAATTCTTCCTGCCACAGTTTGATGAATGATCATGAATGTCTTTGTGGCCACTCCCTGCTCACCACCAGATTGTCCGGGTTTGTTTCCAGTAGGTTTGGATTTGGAGACGGGAGTTCTGGGTTCGTTTCCAGTGGGTTTGGATTTGGAGACGGGAGTATGCGTATGCTCTTGGAGGTGGGGGCCTTCGGGGAGTATTGAGGGACTGTGTTTCCACGGCCATCTTCTCAGGGAGTGGCCTCCTGGCTCTGCTCTCTCAGGCAGAGAAGCTGTGCTAAGGTGGAATGAACCCAGGATCTCTAGGATGGCCTTTGCTGCTGCCCCTAATACTGGTCTTGGCCTGCCCTTTCCCAAGAATATTTCTAAAAACTGGGTTCTTTTCCTGGGGTAAAGCCCAGCACTGCTTCATTTGGTTGTCAGCGAACACTTAAACGTTGCTTGAAGGGTCTGGTTTTTGAAATTAAGATGACAGCTACCTCCACCGGTGACTTAGGATGCCTGCCAGCCGGGGAGCCTGGCAGTGCATCGTCTCCGTGAGCTCTGGGTCGCTGTTGGGCTGAGCTGTCACCTTAGTCCTTTGTTGGGAGACCAGGCGTTTCGGGTGCTGGTCTTGAGACCTGAGGAGGCTGAGTAACCTTAGGCATGGTGCTTGGCCTCTGAGCTTCCATGTCTTCCTCTGTAAAAGGGAAGAGGGCTTTCAGGATTGGGGAGAGTGCAGCCTGTGAGCTTACTGGCCAGGGTAGGGTGTCCCATGTGCAGAGTCCCTTGGGGAGACCCGGCTGGCGGCTCCCCTACGAAACGCAGCTCGAATAACGTGCCGTGTACTTCGCTAGTTAATGCAGGTGTGTGGAAGTGGAGTCATTTTACACTAAGCCGTACGCTCTGGCCTGTGAAGCGTGGCATCCTTCAGCAGCCATCACCAGCGTGTCCTTCTGGGGGCACAGGAACGGCACAGTTCAGGTCGGGGGGGCTTCCCTGCGGTCACGTGGCCCCCGGAGAGCATGTTGGCCTCTGCACAGTCACATCTTCACGGCTTTGTCTAGCCTTCAGAATACTCTTTTCCTGTTCTAGGCCAACTTCAGGGGTGTGTGCTTCCTTCACATACGTTGGCTGGCTGTGGTGCTTCCTCCCCTTCTGCTCATAAAGTCACACTCCCTGGAGGCCATTGTAATGTGGTGTGCTGTGTGGCTTCCGAAAGCTCCTGGGGAAGGTGGCCTTGTTGGCTTTGGTGCCATGCCTGTGGGCTGCTGATGAGATGCCATTGGAGATATGTCAGCTCTCTCCCAAAACCTAAAGACACAGAGTCCTGGGAGTCGTAAGTTAATGACTCCATACATTGAGTCCCACATGAATATACTGTTCTTTAGAGACACGAAGTTCATCTCCACCAATGTACAAAGTACTGAGGGAAGTAGTTCATATTTGGACAAATGAAGCACTCGTCTCCCATGCAGGAGAGGCGAGCGCACACAGGAAAAGCAGCTGTGTCTCCCATGCAGGAGAGGCGAGCGCACACAGGAAAAGCAGCTGTGTCGCTCGTGTCTTCTGTCTGTGCCTCGTCGCTTGGCTGGAGGATGGGGCTTTCTTTATTTACTGCTGTGCCCTCTGCCATCACCCTACTCAGTCAGGGTTCTTGACCTGGATGAGTAACCCGAATCTTTTTGTTTTTAGGCAGAGCCTCCTCCTATTGCCCAGGCTGGAGAGCTGTGTTGCAATCAGCTCACTGCAGCCTCAACCTCCTGGGCTCTAGTGATCCTCCTGCTTCCGGCTCTTGAGTAGCTGGGACCACAGGCGCATACCACCATGCCCAGATAATTTTTATTTTGAGACAGGCTCTCGCTCTGTTGCCCGGGCTGGAGTGCAGTGGCATGATCATAGGGTCACTGGAGCCTCAACCTCCCAGACTCAAACTATCCTCCAGTCTCAGCCTCCTGAGTAGCTGGGACTTCAGGGACACACCACTATGCCTGGCTAAGTTTTTAATTTTTCGTAGAGACGAGGTCTCCCTATATTGTCCAGGCTGGTTTTAAACTCCTGGACTCAGGTGATCCTCCCACCTCAGTCTCCCAAAATGCTGGCACTGCAGATGTGGGCCCCTGTGCCCAGCCAGGACCCAAATCTTTATCCCCAAAGGGTCTGACTTGTTGGTAGTTTTGCTTTTTTGGCGACTGTAGTTCCCATTAACTTTTACTGGTAGAAGCAGAAATACTAAACTGTACTCAGGACCGGCCTCTAGATAGTCTCCCCCAGTGGGTGGCAGCAACTCAGTCTCGCTTTGGGAGTCAGGGTTAGCCTCTCCAGCCAGGGCTGGTACATGAGGAGGCCAGAGGGAGCTGTGACCTGCACCCTGGTTGACACATACTCCCTTTGGACTAGCTCGCTCGCTTGCTCGCTCTCTTTTTTTTTTTTTTTTTTTTTTTTGAGACTGAGTCTCATTCTGTTGCCCAGGCTAGAGTGCAGCGGCGCGATCTCGGCTCACTGCAACCTCCACCTTCTGGGTTCAAGGAATTCTCCTGCCTCCCAAGTAGCTGGGATTACAGGTGCCTGCCACCACACCCAACTACTTTTTGTATTTTTAGTAGAGACGGGGTTTGGTTTCACTGCATTGGCGAGGCTGGTCTCGAACTCCTGACCTCATGATCCACCTGCCTCGGCCTCCCAAAGTGCTGGGATTACAAGTGTGAGCCACCGTGCTCGGCCTTTGGACTAGCTCTCTTGACAGGAGGGTCCAAAGAGGCAGAGACAGGACTTGTGGCCTCAGAGCCGTTCAGACATCACTGCTTATTCCTAGACCCGTGTGTTCTGGCTGTGAGATCCAGCTGGGATTGGGGTCTATTCACAGCATCTGTGGCATCCTGCTGGGCTGCCAGGCCATGGCTCTGAGTGATGGGCACATGGTAAGACTGTTCTGCCTGAGTCAGTGAATTCACACAGCTTTGTCTTCTGGCTGTCCGTCAGGTGGTCAAGTGGACGTCCAGATAATAAGGCCAGGGGTGTCAGTGCCAGTGTGCTGTGCAGAACCATGTGTAAACCACAACAGACTTTTGCCTTCTCAGTCTCTTGATCCTAAGGAACTCCTCAGAGGTTGTAAGTGTGGGCTGAGGGAGGAAAGCAGTTGAGCAGCCACCAGTGGAGGGGGCGTCTGCCCCGTGGCTTAGGCAGCTGTGCTGCACCTGCCTCCTTCCACCCCATCTCCCGGGTGCCATTTCTACCTTATGAGGCCACTGCTGCATCTGCCCAACCTTGTGGCTTGGTCTGTCAGTAACACCCGGAGCGGGCAGCAGGTTGCTCAGTCGTTTCTGTGTCCCTGAGCTGAGTGTTCATTCCCTGCCAGGGCCTCACAGCCAGCCTGGGGCTGTTTCTCAGCAGGAGAGCAGGTACCTACAGGACCGCGTAGCTCACTCGCTTGCCCCCTTCCCTCCCCTCCTCCTCTTCCCTCCTCCCCTCCACTCCCCTGCCCTGCCCTTTTCCTCCTTTTTTTTTTGAGACCGGGTCTCCCTCTTTCACCTAGGCTGGAGCTGGAGTTCAGTGGTACAGTTTTGGCTCACTGCAACCTCCACCTCCTGGGCTCAAGCAGTCCTCCCATCTCTGCCACCCAGCTAGCTGGGACCGCAAGTACATGCCACCACGCCTAGCTGTATTTTTGTAGAGACAAGGTTTTGCCATGTTGTCCAGGCTAGTCTCGAACTCCTGGGCTCAAGTGATCCTCCCACCTCAGCCTCCCAAAATGCTGGGATTACAGGTGTGAGCCACCACAGTCAGCTGCCTGGCCTAATTTCTTTTCTTCTTTTTCTTTTTTTTTTTTTGAGTTGCAGTCTCTCTCTGTCACCTAGGCTAGAGTGCAGTGGCAGTCTCAGCTCACTGCAGTTCTCCTGGGTTCAAGCAATTCTCCTGCCTCAGCCTCCCCAATAGCTGGGATTACAGGTGCATGCCACCATACCTTCCTAATTTTTATATTTTTAGTAGAGACAGTGTTTCACTATGTTGATCAGGCTGGTCTCGAACTCCTGACCTCAGGTGATTTGCCCGCCTTGGCCTCCCAAAATGCTGGGAGTACAGGCATGAGCTACAGGCCGCACTCAGCCTGGCCTAATTTCTTAACATCGTTAAATGTCTACAGCATTCATATTTTTCCAGCTGTCATGTCAGTACCTGCCACAGACACACGCGCACATAACCACATGCACGCACGGTTGGTTTGAGTCAGCATCTAAGCACAGTGTAAACATTGAGTTTGGTTGATGTCTTTTCTGGGTTTGTTGATGGAATTGGGTTTTTCCTTCAGAGTCCTCACGTTGGGGTTTGCTCACTGCAGCCATGAGACTGTTTCCTGTGGCCTCGTTTCCTGTATCCTCTGTTTCCTGTATCCTCTTGTAAATTGGAAGGTAGATTTGGAGACTTGTAAGAGTAAGCTTTTTTTTTGCTTTTTTTTTTTTTTCCTTTTTTTTTTTTTTTTTAACCAAGGAAGCATTCGTGGCAATGCAAGCAGCGTCAGGAGCTGCAGAGGCTGTCACGGCTCAGTGGCCCCAGTGTCCTTCATGGGGTTCTCCACAGCCTTTCAGCTCCTGCCTTTGGCAGTGGCTGGTGACCTGTGCCCGCATCTGTGACTTCGTTAGGGTGTGCAAAACGGTGACATTACAATTAGGTCACCCTTTTTGTTTTTATTGCCAGAATTATTCTAAAGAGAAGAACTTTCCTATATCCATGATTTGGTTATTCTGTGTTTATTTGGAAAAGACAGAATAGATACTTGATTTGCTCTCCTTTCAACTTTCGGGATGATGATTTCGTTCTCTGGCATTCTCCAAAGGTGACTAATGGTCTCTTTGAGCTTTGTTATGAACTTTGAATGCTGTTGTATTTCATGGATTCGAATACATTGCAGGTAATATTCTTAAGATTATTATTGACCTTCAGACTCTCTGATCATTGTCCAGTGAGAGTCTCTTCTAGTTTGATCTTGAATTTTTTTTAAGTTTTAAGTATTTTTATTTAAGGCAAAACATATAATAATGAGGTATTTCAGGTTGGGCGTGGTGGCTCATGCCTGTAATCCCAGCACTTTGGGAGGCCGAGGCGGGTGGATCACGAGGTCAAGAGATTGAAACCATCCTGGCCGACATGGTGAAACCCCGTCTCTACTAAAATTTCAAAAATTAGCTGGGCGTGGTGGCCACATGCCTATACTCCCAGCTACTTGGGAGGCTGAGGCAGGAGAATCACTTGAACCTGGGTGACAGAGGTTGCAGTGAGCCGAGATCATGCCACTGCACTCCAGCCTGGTGACAGAGCGAGACTCTGTCTCAGAAAAAAAAAAAGAGGTATTTCAGACACTGGCATTTTTTTCCCCTAAATATCTGAAGTGAATTACGTAGATCTTAAGTGTGCAGTTTGATGTCTTCACAAGTGCATACACCCATATAACCCACACTCGGCCAAGGCATAGAGCATTTCTAGGGTGGGCGCCGTGGCCCCACCCGTAATCCCAGCACTTTGGGAGGCTGAAGCAGGTGGATCACTTGACATCAGGAGTTTGAGACCAGCCTGGCCAATATGGTGAAACCCCATCTCCACTACATATACAAAAATTAGCTGGCCGTGGTGGTGCACACCTATAGTCCCAGCTATTTGGGAGGCTGAGACAGGAGAATCACTTGAACCCAGGAAGCAGAGGTTGCAGTGAGCTGAGATCGTGCCATTGCACTCCAGCCTGGGCAATAGAATGAGACTGTGTCTCAAAACAAAAACAAAAACATTTCCATCCTCCAAGAAAGTCCCCTGGTGCCTCTCAGTCAGTGCACTGTCCCCATTCGTTGGCAGTCATGCTTCTGACTTATTTTACCAAGATGAGTTTTGCCTGTTTTCTTTTTTTTTTTTTTTTTTTTTTTTTGAGACGGAGTCTCGCTCTGTCGCCCAGGCTGGAGTGCAGTGGCGCGATCTCGGCTCACTGCAAGCTCCGCCTCCTGGGTTCACGCCATTCTCCTGCCTCAGCCTCCCGAGTAGCTGGGACTACAGGCGCCCACAACCGCGCCCGGCTAATTTTTTGTATTTTTAGTAGAGACGGGGTTTCACCGTGGTCTCGATCTCCTGACCTTGTGATCCGCCCGCCTCGGCCTCCCAAAGTGCTGGGATTACAGGCGTGAGCCACCGCGCCCGGCGAGTTTTGCCTGTTTTCAAACGTCACATAAAGGGAGTCGTACAGTCTAAACTCTTTTGGGACTGGTTTCTTTTGTTGTTCAGCATGTTTTTGAGGTTCATTCCCATCGTTGCTGGTTTCCTGAGTCCTGTTGATGTGACCCCGGCAGTCTTCAGTCACTTCCTTGCTTTCTGCTACCACAAGATGCTCTGTTTGTCCTTGTTTGTGTCTGCCCCAGAACTGAAGGAAGCCACTTAAAGGGCACGTGTGTGGTCCCTGACTGTCACTGGGGAAGTCCATCTCACCCTGACCAGCAGCATGCTCACCACATGAGCCTCCTGCTTTTGTCTCCTTTTCTGTAACGTGGTTTCTCCTTTGACCTTTCCTAGCCCTCGAGCATGTTCCAAACTCGGTTCGCTTGTGGAAAGCAGCTGTTGAGCTGGAAGAGCCTGAAGATGCCAGAATCATGCTGAGTCGGGCTGTGGAGTGCTGCCCCACCAGTGTGGAGGTGAGTCTGGCGGACTCAGGGCCACCAAAGCCCAGAGTGGCCAAGGCCCGAGCCCAGGTTCTGTGTCTGGAAGTGATGATGTAAGTGGAGCATTGAGCTCACTCAGGCTGCGCTTTCTGGGAGCAGAAGGCTGTACGGAGCCCCAGGATACCGTTCTGTACACAGCTGCTAGGCAGGGTGGTGAGAGGCTTCAGCTAGTTTTGCTATTTTTTTTTTTTTTTTTTTTTGAGACGGAGTCTCGCTCTGTCGCCCAGGCTGGAGTGCAGTGGCCGGATCTCAGCTCACTGCAAGCTCCGCCTCCCGGGTTCATGCCATTCTCCGGCCTCAGCCTCCCGAGTAGCTGGGACTACAGGCGCCCACCATCTCGCCCGGCTATTTTTTTTATTTCTTAGTAGAGACGGGGTTTCA